>NC_134840.1:111780829-112043329 GCF_965363235.1 Mytilus galloprovincialis | reverse complement strand
GTTAGGGTTTGGGTTAGTGTTTAGGTTAGGGTTAGTGTTAGGGTTTGGGTTAGTGTTTAGGTTAGGGTTAGTGTTAGGGTTTGGGTTAGTGTTAAGGTTAGGGTTAGTGTTAGTGTTTGGGTTAGGGTTTGGGTTAGTGTTTAGGTTAGGGTTAGTGTTAGGGTTTGGGTTAGTGTTAAGGTTAGGGTTAGTGTTAGTGTTTGGGTTAGGGTTTGGGTTAGTGTTTAGGTTAGGGTTAGGGTTAGTGTTTGGGTTAGGGTTTGGGTCAAACACTTACCCTAACCCAAATCCCAAATGTGTTAAAATTGTTGATTTGGAGGCCTTACTTTATCTCGGAACGGGTAAGTGTAGAAGGATAACCTATTGCAGTTTCGTGTTAAGTTTTTCACGAACTTCTTAAAAGAAAGAGTTGTGTATGGATGGGGGTCCGGTTATGATGTTTGAAAAAAAAAAAAAAAATAATCTTTCAATTATCATGCAGTGAGGTCGGAGAGTGCGGCCGTACACTTCAGTGATACCAATACGTTTTCATCCTCTAGATCGCCTTTCCATCTTTTAGGAACAGTTAACTTTAAGAAGATATCTCTATTCAAATTCATTCTACATCTGTTTGAAGATTGAAGTCGAAGGCAATTTTCATACTCTGTACTTAGAAATATTTTTAAATAACCCAAACCCAAACACTAACACTAACACTAACCCTAACCTAAACGCTAACCCTAACCCTAACCCTAACCCTAACCCTAACCCTAACCCTTCTCACGCATGCGCAGTCACAGAAAAGGGCAGACATGCGCAGAAGTGAAAAAGGGCACCTCACAAATCTCGTCAAAGTATACTACCATGTCCCTGACCTTGACCCTTACTCAAAACCTAACCCTAACCCTGACCCAAACCCTAACCCAAACCCTTAATTAGGGTTAACCCTAACCCTAACCCTAACCCTAACCCTAACCCTAACCCTAACCCTAACCCTAACCCAAACCCTAACCCTAACCCAAACCCTAACCCAAACCCTTAAATAGGGTTTAGGTTAGGGTTAGGGTTTAGGTTAGGGTTAGTGTTAGTGTTTGGGTTAGGGTTTGGGTTAGGGTTAGGGTTAGGGTTAGGGTTAGGGTTAACCCTAATTAGGGTTAGGGTTAGGGTTAGGGTTAGTGTTAGGGTTTGGGTTAGTGTTTAGGTTAGGGTTAGTGTTAGGGTTTGGGTTAGTGTTTAGGTTAGGGTTAGTGTTAGGGTTTGGGTTAGGGTTTGGGTTAGTGTTTAGGTTAGGGTTAGTGTTAGGGTTTGGGTTAGTGTTTAGGTTAGGGTTAGTGTTAGGGTTTGGGTTAGTGTTAAGGTTAGGGTTAGTGTTAGTGTTTGGGTTAGGGTTTGGGTTAGTGTTTAGGTTAGGGTTAGTGTTAGGGTTTGGGTTAGTGTTAAGGTTAGGGTTAGTGTTAGTGTTTGGGTTAGGGTTTGGGTTAGTGTTTAGGTTAGGGTTAGGGTTAGTGTTTGGGTTAGGGTTTGGGTCAAACACTTACCCTAACCCAAATCCCAAATGTGTTAAAATTGTTGATTTGGAGGCCTTACTTTATCTCGGAACGGGTAAGTGTAGAAGGATAACCTATTGCAGTTTCGTGTTAAGTTTTTCACGAACTTCTTAAAAGAAAGAGTTGTGTATGGATGGGGGTCCGGTTATGATGTTTGAAAAAAAAAAAAAAAATAATCTTTCAATTATCATGCAGTGAGGTCGGAGAGTGCGGCCGTACACTTCAGTGATACCAATACGTTTTCATCCTCTAGATCGCCTTTCCATCTTTTAGGAACAGTTAACTTTAAGAAGATATCTCTATTCAAATTCATTCTACATCTGTTTGAAGATTGAAGTCGAAGGCAATTTTCATACTCTGTACTTAGAAATATTTTTAAATAACCCAAACCCAAACACTAACACTAACACTAACCCTAACCTAAACGCTAACCCTAACCCTAACCCTAACCCTAACCCTAACCCTAACCCTTCTCACGCATGCGCAGTCACAGAAAAGGGCAGACATGCGCAGAAGTGAAAAAGGGCACCTCACAAATCTCGTCAAAGTATACTACCATGTCCCTGACCTTGACCCTTACTCAAAACCTAACCCTAACCCTGACCCAAACCCTAACCCAAACCCTTAATTAGGGTTAACCCTAACCCTAACCCTAACCCTAACCCTAACCCTAACCCTAACCCTAACCCTAACCCAAACCCTAACCCTAACCCAAACCCTAACCCAAACCCTTAAATAGGGTTTAGGTTAGGGTTAGGGTTTAGGTTAGGGTTAGTGTTAGTGTTTGGGTTAGGGTTTGGGTTAGGGTTAGGGTTAGGGTTAGGGTTAGGGTTAACCCTAATTAGGGTTAGGGTTAGGGTTAGGGTTAGTGTTAGGGTTTGGGTTAGTGTTTAGGTTAGGGTTAGTGTTAGGGTTTGGGTTAGTGTTTAGGTTAGGGTTAGTGTTAGGGTTTGGGTTAGGGTTTGGGTTAGTGTTTAGGTTAGGGTTAGTGTTAGGGTTTGGGTTAGTGTTTAGGTTAGGGTTAGTGTTAGGGTTTGGGTTAGTGTTAAGGTTAGGGTTAGTGTTAGTGTTTGGGTTAGGGTTTGGGTTAGTGTTTAGGTTAGGGTTAGTGTTAGGGTTTGGGTTAGTGTTAAGGTTAGGGTTAGTGTTAGTGTTTGGGTTAGGGTTTGGGTTAGTGTTTAGGTTAGGGTTAGGGTTAGTGTTTGGGTTAGGGTTTGGGTCAAACACTTACCCTAACCCAAATCCCAAATGTGTTAAAATTGTTGATTTGGAGGCCTTACTTTATCTCGGAACGGGTAAGTGTAGAAGGATAACCTATTGCAGTTTCGTGTTAAGTTTTTCACGAACTTCTTAAAAGAAAGAGTTGTGTATGGATGGGGGTCCGGTTATGATGTTTGAAAAAAAAAAAAAAAATAATCTTTCAATTATCATGCAGTGAGGTCGGAGAGTGCGGCCGTACACTTCAGTGATACCAATACGTTTTCATCCTCTAGATCGCCTTTCCATCTTTTAGGAACAGTTAACTTTAAGAAGATATCTCTATTCAAATTCATTCTACATCTGTTTGAAGATTGAAGTCGAAGGCAATTTTCATACTCTGTACTTAGAAATATTTTTAAATAACCCAAACCCAAACACTAACACTAACACTAACCCTAACCTAAACGCTAACCCTAACCCTAACCCTAACCCTAACCCTAACCCTTCTCACGCATGCGCAGTCACAGAAAAGGGCAGACATGCGCAGAAGTGAAAAAGGGCACCTCACAAATCTCGTCAAAGTATACTACCCTAACCCTAACCCTAACCCTAACCCTAACCCTAACCCTAACCCTAACCCTAAACCCTAACCCTAACCCTAACCCTAACCCTAACCCTAACCCTAACCCTAACCCTAACCCTAACCCTAACCCTAACCCTAACCCTAACCCTAACCCTAACCCTAACCCTAACCCTAACCCTAACCCTAACCCTAACCCTAACCCTAACCCTAACCCTAACCCTAACCCTAACCCTAACCCTAACCCTAACCCTAACCCTAACCCTAACCCTAACCCTAACCCTAACCCTAACCCTAACCCTAACCCTAACCCTAACCCTAACCCTAACCCTAACCCTAACCCTAACCCTAACCCTAACCCTAACCCTAACCCTAACCCTAACCTAACCCTAACCCTAACCCTAACCCTAACCCTAACCCTAACCCTTAACCCAAACATAACCCTAACCCTTAACCCAAACAATAACCCTAACCCAAACCCCAAATGTGTTAAAATTGTTGTTTTGGAGGCCTAGCTTTATCTCGGAAAGGATAAGTCTAGGAGGGTAACCGATTGGATTTTCGTATTAAGTTTTTTCACGAACTTCTCAAAAATCAGAGTTTTGGAGGAATGGGGGGTCAGGTTATGGTTTTTGGTACTTTTCATAGTCGATCTTTTCAATATTTCAACATGATCCTATGCTTCGTTCGGCTTGATGTTAAAAAATCGGCCCCTATAGGGATAGTACTTTTCGACAATTAAGCCCCTGGTGAAGACCGCAAGTCTTTATCTTTTGTAGTTTGGGAGTTGGTGTTAATTTCGGGGTTAGGCTTTACTCTCGCACAAACGTTTCTTCAGTGAGGTCGGAAAGTGCGGTCGTACACTTCAGTGATACCAATAAGTTTTCATCCTTTAGATCGCCTTTCCATCTTTTAGGAACAGTTAACTTTATGAAAATATCTCTATTCAAATCCATTCTACATCTGTTTGAAGATTGAGGTCAAAGGCACTTTTCATACTCTGTACTTAGAAATATTTTTGGAAATTTCTGACGCATGCGCAGTCACAAAAAAGGGCAGACATGCGCAGAAGTGACAATGGGCACCTCACTAACCCTCGTCAAAGTACACTACCCTAACCCTAACCCTAACCCTAACCCTAACCCTAACCCTAACCCTAACCCTAACCCTAACCCTAACCCTAACCTAACCCTAACCCTAACCCTAACCCTAACCCTAACCCTAACCCTAACCCTAACCCTAACCCTAACCCTAACCCTAACCCTAACCCTAACCCTAACCCTAACCCTAACCCTAACCCTAACCCTAACCCTAACCCTAACCCTAACCCTAACCCTAACCCTAACCCTAACCCTAACCCTAACCCTAACCCTAACCCTAACCCTAACCCTAACCCTAACCCTAACCCTAACCCTAACCCTAACCCTAACCCTAACCCTAACCCTAACCCTAACCCTAACCCTAACCCTAACCCTAACCCTAACCCTAACCCTAACCCTAACCCTAACCCTAACCCTAACCCTAACCCTAACCCTAACCCTAACCCTAACCCTAACCCTAACCCTAACCCTAACCCTAACCCTAACCCTAACCCTAACCCTAACCCTAACCCTAACCCTAACCCTAACCCTAACCCTAACCCTAACCCTAACCCTAACCCTAACCCTAACCCTAACCCTAACCCTAACCCTAACCCTAACCCTAACCCTAACCCTAACCCTAACCCTAACCCTAACCCTAACCCTAACCCTAACCCTAAACCCTAACCCTAACCCTAACCCTAACCCTAACCCTAACCCTAACCCTAACCCTAACCCTAACCCTAACCCTAACCCTAACCCTAACCCTAACCCTAACCCTAACCCTAACCCTAACCCTAACCCTAACCCTAACCCTAACCCTAACCCTAACCCTAACCCTAAACTTAAAAAATAGCCTACAAATGCTCAAGAAATAAATAAGGTTAAATGGAAAGTTAACCTTAACCTTAACCTTTAACCAGTAACCGGTTAAACGAAAAATTAACCTTAAGCACATGCGGAAATACAACAAAGTCACTTGAATTTTATTTTCTGGGTTCATTTCATATCACCCAGGTTTATACTAAAAACAAATTATCTCCCTAAGGGCAACTCAGTTGCAGTCTAGTAAAAACCTCCTAACCCTAACCCTAACCCTAACCCTAAGGTTAAATGGAAAATTAACCTTAACCTTTACCTTAACCTTTAACCAGTAACCGGTTAAACAAAAAAATTTACCTTAATATTACCCTTATGCTTAACCTCAATCCTAATCTTTAATAAGAGCCAACATATGCCGAAATTAAGATTAAGGTTGAGTAAACGTCAACCTTAACCTTAACTTTAACCTTAAACTTAAAAAATAGCCTACAAATGCTTAAGAAATAAATAAGGTTAAATGGAAAGTTAACCTTAACCTTAACCTTAACCTTTAACCAGTAACCGGTTAAACGAAAAATTAACCTTAAGCACATGCGGAAATACAACAAAGTCACTTGAATTTTATTTTCTGGGTTCATTTCATATCACCCAGGTTAATACTAAAAACAAATTATCTCCCTAAGGGCAACTCAGTTGCAGTCTAGTAAAAACCTCCTAACCCTAACCCTAACCCTAACCCTAACCCAAAACCTCCTAACCCTAACCCTAACCCTAACCCTAACCCTAACCCTAACCCTAAGGTTAAATGGAAAATTAACCTTAACCTTTACCTTAACCTTTAACCAGTAACCGGTTAAACAAAAAAATTTACCTTAATATTACCCTTATGCGTAACCTCAATCCTAATCTTTAATAAGAGCCAACATATGCCGAAATTAAGATTAAGGTTGAGTAAACGTCAACCTTAACCTTAACTTTAACCTTAAACTTAAAAAATAGCCTACAAATGCTTAAGAAATAAATAAGGTTAAATGGAAAGTTAACCTTAACCTTAACCTTAACCTTTAACCAGTAACCGGTTAAACGAAAAATTAACCTTAAGCACATGCGGAAATACAACAAAGTCACTTGAATTTTATTTTCTGGGTTCATTTCATATCACCCAGGTTTATACTAAAAACAAATTATCTCCCTTAGTGCAACTCAGTTGCAGTCTAGTAAAAACCTCCTAACCCTAACCCTAACCCTAACCCTAACCCTAACCTAACCTAACCCTAACCCTAAACCCTAACCCTAACCCTAACCCTAACCCTAACCCTAACCCTAACCCTAACCCTAACCCTAACCCTAACCCTAACCCTAACCCTAACCCTAACCCTAACCCTAACCCTAACCCTAACCCTAACCCTAACCCTAACTCTAACAAACGAGTCAAACTGATTTGCCGATAGACTGGAAAACAAAGGTAGGTGCATCTTATCTCATGATTAAACCGTCATTTAAATCACGCTTTTGTAAAGTATATTATATATTAAAACCGCAGTATATACGTGTCATAGAGCAATATATACATACACACATACAAGCATACATACATACACACATACAAAAATATATACAAACATATATATACATACATCAATCAATCCATCCGGACATCCATACTTCAATACAAAAATAATGCTTTTGTAAAGTATATTATATGTATAAGAACCACGGTATATACGTGTCATACATCAATACACTCAAACACACCAATAGGCAGTTTTTATCACGACAAATTATATATCCATACGTCCAAATCACAATTTTAGAGGCATTTTTTGGAAAAAAATATGTTCGAACAAATTGGTGTTAATCGACTGCTAATGATATAAAACAGAAAAAAAAATTAACTCTAAAGAACATACAAAAAAAAGAGGTAAAAATTGGACTTAGAAATTTTTCCTTTACTTTGTACCCATTTTTACGCAAAATGTACCCGATTCCCGTCAAAATGTACCCAAATGTAACCAATTCCAGTAAAAAGTAGTCAATTCACGCTCATAGGTACCCATTTTGTAGGCAATACCGCGGTTTGGGAAAATATGGGTACATTTTTGGGCCGCACTAATAACCCTAAACCCTAACCCAACCCTAACCCTAACCCTAACCCTAACCCTAACCCTAACCCTAACCCTAACCCTAACCCTAACCCTAACCCTAACCCTAACCCTAACCCTAACCCTAACCCTAAACCCTAACCCTAACCCTAACCCTAACCCTAACCCTAAACCCTAACCCTAACCCTAACCCTAACCCTAACCCTAACCCTAACCCTAACCCTAACCCTAACCCTAACCCTAACCCTAACCCTAACCCTAACCCTAACCCTAACCCTAACCCTAACCCTAACCCTAACCCTAACCCTAACCCTAACCCTAACCCTAACCTAACCCTAACCCTAACCCTAACCCTAACCCTAACCCTAACCCTTAACCCAAACAATAACCCTAACCCAAACCCCAAATGTGTTAAAATTGTTGTTTTGGAGGCCTAGCTTTATCTCGGAAAGGATAAGTCTAGGAGGGTAACCGATTGGATTTTCGTATTAAGTTTTTTCACGAACTTCTCAAAAATCAGAGTTTTGGAGGAATGGGGGGTCAGGTTATGGTTTTTGGTACTTTTCATAGTCGATCTTTTCAATATTTCAACATGATCCTATGCTTCGTTCGGCTTGATGTTAAAAAATCGGCCCCTATAGGGATAGTACTTTTCGACAATTAAGCCCCTGGTGAAGACCGCAAGTCTTTATCTTTTGTAGTTTGGGAGTTGGTGTTAATTTCGGGGTTAGGCTTTACTCTCGCACAAACGTTTCTTCAGTGAGGTCGGAAAGTGCGGTCGTACACTTCAGTGATACCAATAAGTTTTCATCCTTTAGATCGCCTTTCCATCTTTTAGGAACAGTTAACTTTATGAAAATATCTCTATTCAAATCCATTCTACATCTGTTTGAAGATTGAGGTCAAAGGCACTTTTCATACTCTGTACTTAGAAATATTTTTGGAAATTTCTGACGCATGCGCAGTCACAAAAAAGGGCAGACATGCGCAGAAGTGACAATGGGCACCTCACTAACCCTCGTCAAAGTACACTACCCTAACCCTAACCCTAACCCTAACCCTAACCCTAACCCTAACCCTAACCCTAACCCTAACCCTAACCCTAACCTAACCCTAACCCTAACCCTAACCCTAACCCTAACCCTAACCCTAACCCTAACCCTAACCCTAACCCTAACCCTAACCCTAACCCTAACCCTAACCCTAACCCTAACCCTAACCCTAACCCTAACCCTAACCCTAACCCTAACCCTAACCCTAACCCTAACCCTAACCCTAACCCTAACCCTAACCCTAACCCTAACCCTAACCCTAACCCTAACCCTAACCCTAACCCTAACCCTAACCCTAACCCTAACCCTAACCCTAACCCTAACCCTAACCCTAACCCTAACCCTAACCCTAACCCTAACCCTAACCCTAACCCTAACCCTAACCCTAACCCTAACCCTAACCCTAACCCTAACCCTAACCCTAACCCTAACCCTAACCCTAACCCTAACCCTAACCCTAACCCTAACCCTAACCCTAACCCTAACCCTAACCCTAACCCTAACCCTAACCCTAACCCTAACCCTAACCCTAACCCTAACCCTAACCCTAACCCTAACCCTAACCCTAACCCTAACCCTAACCCTAACCCTAACCCTAACCCTAACCCTAACCCTAACCCTAACCCTAACCCTAACCCTAACCCTAACCCTAACCCTAACCCTAACCCTAACCCTAAACCCTAACCCTAACCCTAACCCTAACCCTAACCCTAACCCTAACCCTAACCCTAACCCTAACCCTAACCCTAACCCTAACCCTAACCCTAACCCTAACCCTAACCCTAACCCTAACCCTAACCCTAACCCTAACCCTAACCCTAACCCTAACCCTAACCCTAAACTTAAAAAATAGCCTACAAATGCTCAAGAAATAAATAAGGTTAAATGGAAAGTTAACCTTAACCTTAACCTTTAACCAGTAACCGGTTAAACGAAAAATTAACCTTAAGCACATGCGGAAATACAACAAAGTCACTTGAATTTTATTTTCTGGGTTCATTTCATATCACCCAGGTTTATACTAAAAACAAATTATCTCCCTAAGGGCAACTCAGTTGCAGTCTAGTAAAAACCTCCTAACCCTAACCCTAACCCTAACCCTAAGGTTAAATGGAAAATTAACCTTAACCTTTACCTTAACCTTTAACCAGTAACCGGTTAAACAAAAAAATTTACCTTAATATTACCCTTATGCTTAACCTCAATCCTAATCTTTAATAAGAGCCAACATATGCCGAAATTAAGATTAAGGTTGAGTAAACGTCAACCTTAACCTTAACTTTAACCTTAAACTTAAAAAATAGCCTACAAATGCTTAAGAAATAAATAAGGTTAAATGGAAAGTTAACCTTAACCTTAACCTTAACCTTTAACCAGTAACCGGTTAAACGAAAAATTAACCTTAAGCACATGCGGAAATACAACAAAGTCACTTGAATTTTATTTTCTGGGTTCATTTCATATCACCCAGGTTAATACTAAAAACAAATTATCTCCCTAAGGGCAACTCAGTTGCAGTCTAGTAAAAACCTCCTAACCCTAACCCTAACCCTAACCCTAACCCAAAACCTCCTAACCCTAACCCTAACCCTAACCCTAACCCTAACCCTAACCCTAAGGTTAAATGGAAAATTAACCTTAACCTTTACCTTAACCTTTAACCAGTAACCGGTTAAACAAAAAAATTTACCTTAATATTACCCTTATGCGTAACCTCAATCCTAATCTTTAATAAGAGCCAACATATGCCGAAATTAAGATTAAGGTTGAGTAAACGTCAACCTTAACCTTAACTTTAACCTTAAACTTAAAAAATAGCCTACAAATGCTTAAGAAATAAATAAGGTTAAATGGAAAGTTAACCTTAACCTTAACCTTAACCTTTAACCAGTAACCGGTTAAACGAAAAATTAACCTTAAGCACATGCGGAAATACAACAAAGTCACTTGAATTTTATTTTCTGGGTTCATTTCATATCACCCAGGTTTATACTAAAAACAAATTATCTCCCTTAGTGCAACTCAGTTGCAGTCTAGTAAAAACCTCCTAACCCTAACCCTAACCCTAACCCTAACCCTAACCTAACCTAACCCTAACCCTAAACCCTAACCCTAACCCTAACCCTAACCCTAACCCTAACCCTAACCCTAACCCTAACCCTAACCCTAACCCTAACCCTAACCCTAACCCTAACCCTAACCCTAACCCTAACCCTAACCCTAACCCTAACCCTAACTCTAACAAACGAGTCAAACTGATTTGCCGATAGACTGGAAAACAAAGGTAGGTGCATCTTATCTCATGATTAAACCGTCATTTAAATCACGCTTTTGTAAAGTATATTATATATTAAAACCGCAGTATATACGTGTTATACATACACACATACAAGCATACATACATACACACATACAAAAATATATACAAACATATATATACATACATCAATCAATCCATCCGGACATCCATACTTCAATACAAAAATAATGCTTTTGTAAAGTATATTATATGTATAAGAACCACGGTATATACGTGTCATACATCAATACACTCAAACACACCAATAGGCAGTTTTTATCACGACAAATTATATATCCATACGTCCAAATCACAATTTTAGAGGCATTTTTTGGAAAAAAATATGTTCGAACAAATTGGTGTTAATCGACTGCTAATGATATAAAACAGAAAAAAAAATTAACTCTAAAGAACATACAAAAAAAAGAGGTAAAAATTGGACTTAGAAATTTTTCCTTTACTTTGTACCCATTTTTACGCAAAATGTACCCGATTCCCGTCAAAATGTACCCAAATGTAACCAATTCCAGTAAAAAGTAGTCAATTCACGCTCATAGGTACCCATTTTGTAGGCAATACCGCGGTTTGGGAAAATATGGGTACATTTTTGGGCCGCACTAATAACCCTAAACCCTAACCCAACCCTAACCCTAACCCTAACCCTAACCCTAACCCTAACCCTAACCCTAACCCTAACCCTAACCCTAACCCTAACCCTAACCCTAACCCTAACCCTAACCCTAAACCCTAACCCTAACCCTAACCCTAACCCTAACCCTAAACCCTAACCCTAACCCTAACCCTAACCCTAACCCTAACCCTAACCCTAACCCTAACCCTAACCCTAACCCTAACCCTAACCCTAACCCTAACCCTAACCCTAACCCTAACCCTAACCCTAACCCTAACCCTAACCCTAACCCTAACCCTAACCCTAACCTAACCCTAACCCTAACCCTAACCCTAACCCTAACCCTAACCCTTAACCCAAACAATAACCCTAACCCAAACCCCAAATGTGTTAAAATTGTTGTTTTGGAGGCCTAGCTTTATCTCGGAAAGGATAAGTCTAGGAGGGTAACCGATTGGATTTTCGTATTAAGTTTTTTCACGAACTTCTCAAAAATCAGAGTTTTGGAGGAATGGGGGGTCAGGTTATGGTTTTTGGTACTTTTCATAGTCGATCTTTTCAATATTTCAACATGATCCTATGCTTCGTTCGGCTTGATGTTAAAAAATCGGCCCCTATAGGGATAGTACTTTTCGACAATTAAGCCCCTGGTGAAGACCGCAAGTCTTTATCTTTTGTAGTTTGGGAGTTGGTGTTAATTTCGGGGTTAGGCTTTACTCTCGCACAAACGTTTCTTCAGTGAGGTCGGAAAGTGCGGTCGTACACTTCAGTGATACCAATAAGTTTTCATCCTTTAGATCGCCTTTCCATCTTTTAGGAACAGTTAACTTTATGAAAATATCTCTATTCAAATCCATTCTACATCTGTTTGAAGATTGAGGTCAAAGGCACTTTTCATACTCTGTACTTAGAAATATTTTTGGAAATTTCTGACGCATGCGCAGTCACAAAAAAGGGCAGACATGCGCAGAAGTGACAATGGGCACCTCACTAACCCTCGTCAAAGTACACTACCCTAACCCTAACCCTAACCCTAACCCTAACCCTAACCCTAACCCTAACCCTAACCCTAACCCTAACCCTAACCTAACCCTAACCCTAACCCTAACCCTAACCCTAACCCTAACCCTAACCCTAACCCTAACCCTAACCCTAACCCTAACCCTAACCCTAACCCTAACCCTAACCCTAACCCTAACCCTAACCCTAACCCTAACCCTAACCCTAACCCTAACCCTAACCCTAACCCTAACCCTAACCCTAACCCTAACCCTAACCCTAACCCTAACCCTAACCCTAACCCTAACCCTAACCCTAACCCTAACCCTAACCCTAACCCTAACCCTAACCCTAACCCTAACCCTAACCCTAACCCTAACCCTAACCCTAACCCTAACCCTAACCCTAACCCTAACCCTAACCCTAACCCTAACCCTAACCCTAACCCTAACCCTAACCCTAACCCTAACCCTAACCCTAACCCTAACCCTAACCCTAACCCTAACCCTAACCCTAACCCTAACCCTAACCCTAACCCTAACCCTAACCCTAACCCTAACCCTAACCCTAACCCTAACCCTAACCCTAACCCTAACCCTAACCCTAACCCTAACCCTAACCCTAACCCTAACCCTAACCCTAACCCTAACCCTAACCCTAACCCTAACCCTAACCCTAACCCTAACCCTAACCCTAACCCTAACCCTAAACCCTAACCCTAACCCTAACCCTAACCCTAACCCTAACCCTAACCCTAACCCTAACCCTAACCCTAACCCTAACCCTAACCCTAACCCTAACCCTAACCCTAACCCTAACCCTAACCCTAACCCTAACCCTAACCCTAACCCTAACCCTAACCCTAACCCTAAACTTAAAAAATAGCCTACAAATGCTCAAGAAATAAATAAGGTTAAATGGAAAGTTAACCTTAACCTTAACCTTTAACCAGTAACCGGTTAAACGAAAAATTAACCTTAAGCACATGCGGAAATACAACAAAGTCACTTGAATTTTATTTTCTGGGTTCATTTCATATCACCCAGGTTTATACTAAAAACAAATTATCTCCCTAAGGGCAACTCAGTTGCAGTCTAGTAAAAACCTCCTAACCCTAACCCTAACCCTAACCCTAAGGTTAAATGGAAAATTAACCTTAACCTTTACCTTAACCTTTAACCAGTAACCGGTTAAACAAAAAAATTTACCTTAATATTACCCTTATGCTTAACCTCAATCCTAATCTTTAATAAGAGCCAACATATGCCGAAATTAAGATTAAGGTTGAGTAAACGTCAACCTTAACCTTAACTTTAACCTTAAACTTAAAAAATAGCCTACAAATGCTTAAGAAATAAATAAGGTTAAATGGAAAGTTAACCTTAACCTTAACCTTAACCTTTAACCAGTAACCGGTTAAACGAAAAATTAACCTTAAGCACATGCGGAAATACAACAAAGTCACTTGAATTTTATTTTCTGGGTTCATTTCATATCACCCAGGTTAATACTAAAAACAAATTATCTCCCTAAGGGCAACTCAGTTGCAGTCTAGTAAAAACCTCCTAACCCTAACCCTAACCCTAACCCTAACCCAAAACCTCCTAACCCTAACCCTAACCCTAACCCTAACCCTAACCCTAACCCTAAGGTTAAATGGAAAATTAACCTTAACCTTTACCTTAACCTTTAACCAGTAACCGGTTAAACAAAAAAATTTACCTTAATATTACCCTTATGCGTAACCTCAATCCTAATCTTTAATAAGAGCCAACATATGCCGAAATTAAGATTAAGGTTGAGTAAACGTCAACCTTAACCTTAACTTTAACCTTAAACTTAAAAAATAGCCTACAAATGCTTAAGAAATAAATAAGGTTAAATGGAAAGTTAACCTTAACCTTAACCTTAACCTTTAACCAGTAACCGGTTAAACGAAAAATTAACCTTAAGCACATGCGGAAATACAACAAAGTCACTTGAATTTTATTTTCTGGGTTCATTTCATATCACCCAGGTTTATACTAAAAACAAATTATCTCCCTTAGTGCAACTCAGTTGCAGTCTAGTAAAAACCTCCTAACCCTAACCCTAACCCTAACCCTAACCCTAACCTAACCTAACCCTAACCCTAAACCCTAACCCTAACCCTAACCCTAACCCTAACCCTAACCCTAACCCTAACCCTAACCCTAACCCTAACCCTAACCCTAACCCTAACCCTAACCCTAACCCTAACCCTAACCCTAACCCTAACCCTAACCCTAACTCTAACAAACGAGTCAAACTGATTTGCCGATAGACTGGAAAACAAAGGTAGGTGCATCTTATCTCATGATTAAACCGTCATTTAAATCACGCTTTTGTAAAGTATATTATATATTAAAACCGCAGTATATACGTGTCATAGAGCAATATATACATACACACATACAAGCATACATACATACACACATACAAAAATATATACAAACATATATATACATACATCAATCAATCCATCCGGACATCCATACTTCAATACAAAAATAATGCTTTTGTAAAGTATATTATATGTATAAGAACCACGGTATATACGTGTCATACATCAATACACTCAAACACACCAATAGGCAGTTTTTATCACGACAAATTATATATCCATACGTCCAAATCACAATTTTAGAGGCATTTTTTGGAAAAAAATATGTTCGAACAAATTGGTGTTAATCGACTGCTAATGATATAAAACAGAAAAAAAAATTAACTCTAAAGAACATACAAAAAAAAGAGGTAAAAATTGGACTTAGAAATTTTTCCTTTACTTTGTACCCATTTTTACGCAAAATGTACCCGATTCCCGTCAAAATGTACCCAAATGTAACCAATTCCAGTAAAAAGTAGTCAATTCACGCTCATAGGTACCCATTTTGTAGGCAATACCGCGGTTTGGGAAAATATGGGTACATTTTTGGGCCGCACTAATAACCCTAAACCCTAACCCAACCCTAACCCTAACCCTAACCCTAACCCTAACCCTAACCCTAACCCTAACCCTAACCCTAACCCTAACCCTAACCCTAACCCTAACCCTAACCCTAACCCTAAACCCTAACCCTAACCCTAACCCTAACCCTAACCCTAAACCCTAACCCTAACCCTAACCCTAACCCTAACCCTAACCCTAACCCTAACCCTAACCCTAACCCTAACCCTAACCCTAACCCTAACCCTAACCCTAACCCTAACCCTAACCCTAACCCTAACCCTAACCCTAACCCTAACCCTAACCCTAACCCTAACCTAACCCTAACCCTAACCCTAACCCTAACCCTAACCCTAACCCTTAACCCAAACAATAACCCTAACCCAAACCCCAAATGTGTTAAAATTGTTGTTTTGGAGGCCTAGCTTTATCTCGGAAAGGATAAGTCTAGGAGGGTAACCGATTGGATTTTCGTATTAAGTTTTTTCACGAACTTCTCAAAAATCAGAGTTTTGGAGGAATGGGGGGTCAGGTTATGGTTTTTGGTACTTTTCATAGTCGATCTTTTCAATATTTCAACATGATCCTATGCTTCGTTCGGCTTGATGTTAAAAAATCGGCCCCTATAGGGATAGTACTTTTCGACAATTAAGCCCCTGGTGAAGACCGCAAGTCTTTATCTTTTGTAGTTTGGGAGTTGGTGTTAATTTCGGGGTTAGGCTTTACTCTCGCACAAACGTTTCTTCAGTGAGGTCGGAAAGTGCGGTCGTACACTTCAGTGATACCAATAAGTTTTCATCCTTTAGATCGCCTTTCCATCTTTTAGGAACAGTTAACTTTATGAAAATATCTCTATTCAAATCCATTCTACATCTGTTTGAAGATTGAGGTCAAAGGCACTTTTCATACTCTGTACTTAGAAATATTTTTGGAAATTTCTGACGCATGCGCAGTCACAAAAAAGGGCAGACATGCGCAGAAGTGACAATGGGCACCTCACTAACCCTCGTCAAAGTACACTACCCTAACCCTAACCCTAACCCTAACCCTAACCCTAACCCTAACCCTAACCCTAACCCTAACCCTAACCCTAACCTAACCCTAACCCTAACCCTAACCCTAACCCTAACCCTAACCCTAACCCTAACCCTAACCCTAACCCTAACCCTAACCCTAACCCTAACCCTAACCCTAACCCTAACCCTAACCCTAACCCTAACCCTAACCCTAACCCTAACCCTAACCCTAACCCTAACCCTAACCCTAACCCTAACCCTAACCCTAACCCTAACCCTAACCCTAACCCTAACCCTAACCCTAACCCTAACCCTAACCCTAACCCTAACCCTAACCCTAACCCTAACCCTAACCCTAACCCTAACCCTAACCCTAACCCTAACCCTAACCCTAACCCTAACCCTAACCCTAACCCTAACCCTAACCCTAACCCTAACCCTAACCCTAACCCTAACCCTAACCCTAACCCTAACCCTAACCCTAACCCTAACCCTAACCCTAACCCTAACCCTAACCCTAACCCTAACCCTAACCCTAACCCTAACCCTAACCCTAACCCTAACCCTAACCCTAACCCTAACCCTAACCCTAACCCTAACCCTAACCCTAACCCTAACCCTAACCCTAACCCTAACCCTAACCCTAACCCTAACCCTAACCCTAACCCTAACCCTAACCCTAACCCTAACCCTAACCCTAACCCTAAACCCTAACCCTAACCCTAACCCTAACCCTAACCCTAACCCTAACCCTAACCCTAACCCTAACCCTAACCCTAACCCTAACCCTAACCCTAACCCTAACCCTAACCCTAACCCTAACCCTAACCCTAACCCTAACCCTAACCCTAACCCTAACCCTAACCCTAAACTTAAAAAATAGCCTACAAATGCTCAAGAAATAAATAAGGTTAAATGGAAAGTTAACCTTAACCTTAACCTTTAACCAGTAACCGGTTAAACGAAAAATTAACCTTAAGCACATGCGGAAATACAACAAAGTCACTTGAATTTTATTTTCTGGGTTCATTTCATATCACCCAGGTTTATACTAAAAACAAATTATCTCCCTAAGGGCAACTCAGTTGCAGTCTAGTAAAAACCTCCTAACCCTAACCCTAACCCTAACCCTAAGGTTAAATGGAAAATTAACCTTAACCTTTACCTTAACCTTTAACCAGTAACCGGTTAAACAAAAAAATTTACCTTAATATTACCCTTATGCTTAACCTCAATCCTAATCTTTAATAAGAGCCAACATATGCCGAAATTAAGATTAAGGTTGAGTAAACGTCAACCTTAACCTTAACTTTAACCTTAAACTTAAAAAATAGCCTACAAATGCTTAAGAAATAAATAAGGTTAAATGGAAAGTTAACCTTAACCTTAACCTTAACCTTTAACCAGTAACCGGTTAAACGAAAAATTAACCTTAAGCACATGCGGAAATACAACAAAGTCACTTGAATTTTATTTTCTGGGTTCATTTCATATCACCCAGGTTAATACTAAAAACAAATTATCTCCCTAAGGGCAACTCAGTTGCAGTCTAGTAAAAACCTCCTAACCCTAACCCTAACCCTAACCCTAACCCAAAACCTCCTAACCCTAACCCTAACCCTAACCCTAACCCTAACCCTAACCCTAAGGTTAAATGGAAAATTAACCTTAACCTTTACCTTAACCTTTAACCAGTAACCGGTTAAACAAAAAAATTTACCTTAATATTACCCTTATGCGTAACCTCAATCCTAATCTTTAATAAGAGCCAACATATGCCGAAATTAAGATTAAGGTTGAGTAAACGTCAACCTTAACCTTAACTTTAACCTTAAACTTAAAAAATAGCCTACAAATGCTTAAGAAATAAATAAGGTTAAATGGAAAGTTAACCTTAACCTTAACCTTAACCTTTAACCAGTAACCGGTTAAACGAAAAATTAACCTTAAGCACATGCGGAAATACAACAAAGTCACTTGAATTTTATTTTCTGGGTTCATTTCATATCACCCAGGTTTATACTAAAAACAAATTATCTCCCTTAGTGCAACTCAGTTGCAGTCTAGTAAAAACCTCCTAACCCTAACCCTAACCCTAACCCTAACCCTAACCTAACCTAACCCTAACCCTAAACCCTAACCCTAACCCTAACCCTAACCCTAACCCTAACCCTAACCCTAACCCTAACCCTAACCCTAACCCTAACCCTAACCCTAACCCTAACCCTAACCCTAACCCTAACCCTAACCCTAACCCTAACCCTAACTCTAACAAACGAGTCAAACTGATTTGCCGATAGACTGGAAAACAAAGGTAGGTGCATCTTATCTCATGATTAAACCGTCATTTAAATCACGCTTTTGTAAAGTATATTATATATTAAAACCGCAGTATATACGTGTCATAGAGCAATATATACATACACACATACAAGCATACATACATACACACATACAAAAATATATACAAACATATATATACATACATCAATCAATCCATCCGGACATCCATACTTCAATACAAAAATAATGCTTTTGTAAAGTATATTATATGTATAAGAACCACGGTATATACGTGTCATACATCAATACACTCAAACACACCAATAGGCAGTTTTTATCACGACAAATTATATATCCATACGTCCAAATCACAATTTTAGAGGCATTTTTTGGAAAAAAATATGTTCGAACAAATTGGTGTTAATCGACTGCTAATGATATAAAACAGAAAAAAAAATTAACTCTAAAGAACATACAAAAAAAAGAGGTAAAAATTGGACTTAGAAATTTTTCCTTTACTTTGTACCCATTTTTACGCAAAATGTACCCGATTCCCGTCAAAATGTACCCAAATGTAACCAATTCCAGTAAAAAGTAGTCAATTCACGCTCATAGGTACCCATTTTGTAGGCAATACCGCGGTTTGGGAAAATATGGGTACATTTTTGGGCCGCACTAATAACCCTAAACCCTAACCCAACCCTAACCCTAACCCTAACCCTAACCCTAACCCTAACCCTAACCCTAACCCTAACCCTAACCCTAACCCTAACCCTAACCCTAACCCTAACCCTAACCCTAAACCCTAACCCTAACCCTAACCCTAACCCTAACCCTAAACCCTAACCCTAACCCTAACCCTAACCCTAACCCTAACCCTAACCCTAACCCTAACCCTAACCCTAACCCTAACCCTAACCCTAACCCTAACCCTAACCCTAACCCTAACCCTAACCCTAACCCTAACCCTAACCCTAACCCTAACCCTAACCCTAACCTAACCCTAACCCTAACCCTAACCCTAACCCTAACCCTAACCCTTAACCCAAACAATAACCCTAACCCAAACCCCAAATGTGTTAAAATTGTTGTTTTGGAGGCCTAGCTTTATCTCGGAAAGGATAAGTCTAGGAGGGTAACCGATTGGATTTTCGTATTAAGTTTTTTCACGAACTTCTCAAAAATCAGAGTTTTGGAGGAATGGGGGGTCAGGTTATGGTTTTTGGTACTTTTCATAGTCGATCTTTTCAATATTTCAACATGATCCTATGCTTCGTTCGGCTTGATGTTAAAAAATCGGCCCCTATAGGGATAGTACTTTTCGACAATTAAGCCCCTGGTGAAGACCGCAAGTCTTTATCTTTTGTAGTTTGGGAGTTGGTGTTAATTTCGGGGTTAGGCTTTACTCTCGCACAAACGTTTCTTCAGTGAGGTCGGAAAGTGCGGTCGTACACTTCAGTGATACCAATAAGTTTTCATCCTTTAGATCGCCTTTCCATCTTTTAGGAACAGTTAACTTTATGAAAATATCTCTATTCAAATCCATTCTACATCTGTTTGAAGATTGAGGTCAAAGGCACTTTTCATACTCTGTACTTAGAAATATTTTTGGAAATTTCTGACGCATGCGCAGTCACAAAAAAGGGCAGACATGCGCAGAAGTGACAATGGGCACCTCACTAACCCTCGTCAAAGTACACTACCCTGT
The DNA here is from genome assembly GCF_965363235.1 of Mytilus galloprovincialis. Taxonomy (NCBI): domain Eukaryota; kingdom Metazoa; phylum Mollusca; class Bivalvia; order Mytilida; family Mytilidae; genus Mytilus; species Mytilus galloprovincialis. The sequence continues at coordinate 112,023,067 of NC_134840.1, read as the reverse complement.
CCCAATCATGACCCTAATCCGTACCCTAACCCTAACCCTGACCCTAACCCTGACCCAAACCCTGACCCTTACCCTAACCCTAACCCTGACCCTAACCCAAACACTAACCATGACCCTAACCCTAACCCTTACCCTAACCCTAACCCTAACCTTTACCCTAACCCTAACCCTAACCCTGACCTTAACCCAAACACTAACCCTAACCCAAACCCCAAATGTGTTAAAATTGTTGTTTTGGAGGCCTAGCTTTATCTCGGAAAGGATAAGTCTAGGAGGGTAACCGATTGGATTTTCGTATTAAGTTTTTTCACGAACTTCTCAAAAATCAGAGTTTTGGAGGGATGGGGGGTCAGGTTATGGTTTTTGGTACTTTTCATAGTCGATCTTTTCAATATTTCAACATGATCCTATGCTTCGTTCGACTTGATGTTAAAAAATCGGCCCCGTTAGGGGTAGTACTTTTCGACAATTAAGCCCCTGGTGAAGACCGCAAGTCTTTATCTTTTGTAGTTTGGGAGTTGGTGTTAATTTCGGGGTTAGGCTTTACTCTCGCACAAACGTTTCTTCAGTGAGGTCGGAAAGTGCGGTCATACACTTCAGTGATACCAATAACTTTTCATCCTTTAGATCGCCTTTCCATCTTTTAGGAACAGTTAACTTTATGAAAATATCTCTATTCAAATCCATTCTACATCTGTTTGAAGATTGAGGTCAAAGGCACTTTTCATACTCTGTACTTAGAAATATTTTTGGAAATTTCTGACGCATGCGCAGTCACAAAAAAGGGCAGACATGCGCAGAAGTGACAATGGGCACCTCACTAACCCTCGTCAAAGTACACTACCCTGTCCCAATCATGACCCTAATCCGTACCCTAACCCTAACCCTGACCCTAACCCTGACCCAAACCCTGACCCTTACCCTAACCCTAACCCTGACCCTAACCCAAACACTAACCATGACCCTAACCCTAACCCTTACCCTAACCCTAACCCTAACCTTTACCCTAACCCTAACCCTAACCCTGACCTTAACCCAAACACTAACCCTAACCCAAACCCCAAATGTGTTAAAATTGTTGTTTTGGAGGCCTAGCTTTATCTCGGAAAGGATAAGTCTAGGAGGGTAACCGATTGGATTTTCGTATTAAGTTTTTTCACGAACTTCTCAAAAATCAGAGTTTTGGAGGGATGGGGGGTCAGGTTATGGTTTTTGGTACTTTTCATAGTCGATCTTTTCAATATTTCAACATGATCCTATGCTTCGTTCGGCTTGATGTTAAAAAATCGGCCCCTATAGGGGTAGTACTTTTCGACAATTAAGCCCCTGGTGAAGACCGCAAGTCTTTATCTTTTGTAGTTTGGGAGTTGGTGTTAATTTCGGGGTTAGGCTTTACTCTCGCACAAACGTTTCTTCAGTGAGGTCGGAAAGTGCGGTCGTACACTTCAGTGATACCAATAAGTTTTCATCCTTTAGATCGCCTTTCCATCTTTTAGGAACAGTTAACTTTATGAAAATATCTCTATTCAAATCCATTCTACATCTGTTTGAAGATTGAGGTCAAAGGCACTTTTCATACTCTGTACTTAGAAATATTTTTGGAAATTTCTGACGCATGCGCAGTCACAAAAAAGGTCAGACATGCGCAGAAGTGACAATGGGCACCTCACTAACCCTCGTCAAAGTACACTACCCTGTCCCAATCATGACCCTAATCCGTACCCTAACCCTAACCCTGACCCTAACCCTGACCCAAACCCTGACCCTTACCCTAACCCTAACCCTGACCCTAACCCAAACACTAACCATGACCCTAACCCTAACCCTTACCCTAACCCTAACCCTAACCTTTACCCTAACCCTAACCCTAACCCTGACCTTAACCCAAACACTAACCCTAACCCAAACCCCAAATGTGTTAAAATTGTTGTTTTGGAGGCCTAGCTTTATCTCGGAAAGGATAAGTCTAGGAGGGTAACCGATTGGATTTTCGTATTAAGTTTTTTCACGAACTTCTCAAAAATCAGAGTTTTGGAGGGATGGGGGGTCAGGTTATGGTTTTTGGTACTTTTCATAGTCGATCTTTTCAATATTTCAACATGATCCTATGCTTCGTTCGGCTTGATGTTAAAAAATCGGCCCCTATAGGGGTAGTACTTTTCGACAATTAAGCCCCTGGTGAAGACCGCAAGTCTTTATCTTTTGTAGTTTGGGAGTTGGTGTTAATTTCGGGGTTAGGCTTTACTCTCGCACAAACGTTTCTTCAGTGAGGTCGGAAAGTGCGGTCGTACACTTCAGTGATACCAATAAGTTTTCATCCTTTAGATCGCCTTTCCATCTTTTAGGAACAGTTAACTTTATGAAAATATCTCTATTCAAATCCATTCTACATCTGTTTGAAGATTGAGGTCAAAGGCACTTTTCATACTCTGTACTTAGAAATATTTTTGGAAATTTCTGACGCATGCGCAGTCACAAAAAAGGGCAGACATGCGCAGAAGTGACAATGGGCACCTCACTAACCCTCGTCAAAGTACACTACCCTGTCCCAATCATGACCCTAATCCGTACCCTAACCCTAACCCTGACCCTAACCCTGACCCAAACCCTGACCCTTACCCTAACCCTAACCCTGACCCTAACCCAAACACTAACCATGACCCTAACCCTAACCCTTACCCTAACCCTAACCCTAACCTTTACCCTAACCCTAACCCTAACCCTGACCTTAACCCAAACACTAACCCTAACCCAAACCCCAAATGTGTTAAAATTGTTGTTTTGGAGGCCTAGCTTTATCTCGGAAAGGATAAGTCTAGGAGGGTAACCGATTGGATTTTCGTATTAAGTTTTTTCACGAACTTCTCAAAAATCAGAGTTTTGGAGGGATGGGGGGTCAGGTTATGGTTTTTGGTACTTTTCATAGTCGATCTTTTCAATATTTCAACATGATCCTATGCTTCGTTCGGCTTGATGTTAAAAAATCGGCCCCTAAGGGGTAGTACTTTTCGACAATTAAGCCCCTGGTGAAGACCGCAAGTCTTTATCTTTTGTAGTTTGGGAGTTGGTGTTAATTTCGGGGTTAGGCTTTACTCTCGCACAAACGTTTCTTCAGTGAGGTCGGAAAGTGCGGTCGTACACTTCAGTGATACCAATAAGTTTTCATCCTTTAGATCGCCTTTCCATCTTTTAGGAACAGTTAACTTTATGAAAATATCTCTATTCAAATCCATTCTACATCTGTTTGAAGATTGAGGTCAAAGGCACTTTTCATACTCTGTACTTAGAAATATTTTTGGAAATTTCTGACGCATGCGCAGTCACAAAAAAGGGCAGACATGCGCAGAAGTGACAATGGGCACCTCACTAACCCTCGTCAAAGTACACTACCCTGTCCCAATCATGACCCTAATCCGTACCCTAACCCTAACCCTGACCCTAACCCTGACCCAAACCCTGACCCTTACCCTAACCCTAACCCTGACCCTAACCCAAACACTAACCATGACCCTAACCCTAACCCTTACCCTAACCCTAACCCTAACCTTTACCCTAACCCTAACCCTAACCCTGACCTTAACCCAAACACTAACCCTAACCCAAACCCCAAATGTGTTAAAATTGTTGTTTTGGAGGCCTAGCTTTATCTCGGAAAGGATAAGTCTAGGAGGGTAACCGATTGGATTTTCGTATTAAGTTTTTTCACGAACTTCTCAAAAATCAGAGTTTTGGAGGGATGGGGGGTCAGGTTATGGTTTTTGGTACTTTTCATAGTCGATCTTTTCAATATTTCAACATGATCCTATGCTTCGTTCGGCTTGATGTTAAAAAATCGGCCCCTGTAGGGGTAGTACTTTTCGACAATTAAGCCCCTGGTGAAGACCGCAAGTCTTTATCTTTTGTAGTTTGGGAGTTGGTGTTAATTTCGGGGTTAGGCTTTACTCTCGCACAAACGTTTCTTCAGTGAGGTCGGAAAGTGCGGTCGTACACTTCAGTGATACCAATAAGTTTTCATCCTTTAGATCGCCTTTCCATCTTTTAGGAACAGTTAACTTTATGAAAATATCTCTATTCAAATCCATTCTACATCTGTTTGAAGATTGAGGTCAAAGGCACTTTTCATACTCTGTACTTAGAAATATTTTTGGAAATTTCTGACGCATGCGCAGTCACAAAAAAGGTCAGACATGCGCAGAAGTGACAATGGGCACCTCACTAACCCTCGTCAAAGTACACTACCCTGTCCCAATCATGACCCTAATCCGTACCCTAACCCTAACCCTGACCCTAACCCTGACCCAAACCCTGACCCTTACCCTAACCCTAACCCTGACCCTAACCCAAACACTAACCATGACCCTAACCCTAACCCTTACCCTAACCCTAACCCTAACCTTTACCCTAACCCTAACCCTAACCCTGACCTTAACCCAAACACTAACCCTAACCCAAACCCCAAATGTGTTAAAATTGTTGTTTTGGAGGCCTAGCTTTATCTCGGAAAGGATAAGTCTAGGAGGGTAACCGATTGGATTTTCGTATTAAGTTTTTTCACGAACTTCTCAAAAATCAGAGTTTTGGAGGGATGGGGGGTCAGGTTATGGTTTTTGGTACTTTTCATAGTCGATCTTTTCAATATTTCAACATGATCCTATGCTTCGTTCGGCTTGATGTTAAAAAATCGGCCCCTATAGGGGTAGTACTTTTCGACAATTAAGCCCCTGGTGAAGACCGCAAGTCTTTATCTTTTGTAGTTTGGGAGTTGGTGTTAATTTCGGGGTTAGGCTTTACTCTCGCACAAACGTTTCTTCAGTGAGGTCGGAAAGTGCGGTCGTACACTTCAGTGATACCAATAAGTTTTCATCCTTTAGATCGCCTTTCCATCTTTTAGGAACAGTTAACTTTATGAAAATATCTCTATTCAAATCCATTCTACATCTGTTTGAAGATTGAGGTCAAAGGCACTTTTCATACTCTGTACTTAGAAATATTTTTGGAAATTTCTGACGCATGCGCAGTCACAAAAAAGGGCAGACATGCGCAGAAGTGACAATGGGCACCTCACTAACCCTCGTCAAAGTACACTACCCTGTCCCAATCATGACCCTAATCCGTACCCTAACCCTAACCCTGACCCTAACCCTGACCCAAACCCTGACCCTTACCCTAACCCTAACCCTGACCCTAACCCAAACACTAACCATGACCCTAACCCTAACCCTTACCCTAACCCTAACCCTAACCTTTACCCTAACCCTAACCCTAACCCTGACCTTAACCCAAACACTAACCCTAACCCAAACCCCAAATGTGTTAAAATTGTTGTTTTGGAGGCCTAGCTTTATCTCGGAAAGGATAAGTCTAGGAGGGTAACCGATTGGATTTTCGTATTAAGTTTTTTCACGAACTTCTCAAAAATCAGAGTTTTGGAGGGATGGGGGGTCAGGTTATGGTTTTTGGTACTTTTCATAGTCGATCTTTTCAATATTTCAACATGATCCTATGCTTCGTTCGGCTTGATGTTAAAAAATCGGCCCCTAAGGGGTAGTACTTTTCGACAATTAAGCCCCTGGTGAAGACCGCAAGTCTTTATCTTTTGTAGTTTGGGAGTTGGTGTTAATTTCGGGGTTAGGCTTTACTCTCGCACAAACGTTTCTTCAGTGAGGTCGGAAAGTGCGGTCGTACACTTCAGTGATACCAATAAGTTTTCATCCTTTAGATCGCCTTTCCATCTTTTAGGAACAGTTAACTTTATGAAAATATCTCTATTCAAATCCATTCTACATCTGTTTGAAGATTGAGGTCAAAGGCACTTTTCATACTCTGTACTTAGAAATATTTTTGGAAATTTCTGACGCATGCGCAGTCACAAAAAAGGGCAGACATGCGCAGAAGTGACAATGGGCACCTCACTAACCCTCGTCAAAGTACACTACCCTGTCCCAATCATGACCCTAATCCGTACCCTAACCCTAACCCTGACCCTAACCCTGACCCAAACCCTGACCCTTACCCTAACCCTAACCCTGACCCTAACCCAAACACTAACCATGACCCTAACCCTAACCCTTACCCTAACCCTAACCCTAACCTTTACCCTAACCCTAACCCTAACCCTGACCTTAACCCAAACACTAACCCTAACCCAAACCCCAAATGTGTTAAAATTGTTGTTTTGGAGGCCTAGCTTTATCTCGGAAAGGATAAGTCTAGGAGGGTAACCGATTGGATTTTCGTATTAAGTTTTTTCACGAACTTCTCAAAAATCAGAGTTTTGGAGGGATGGGGGGTCAGGTTATGGTTTTTGGTACTTTTCATAGTCGATCTTTTCAATATTTCAACATGATCCTATGCTTCGTTCGGCTTGATGTTAAAAAATCGGTCCCTTAGGGGTAGTACTTTTCGACAATTAAGCATCTGGTGAAGACCGCAAGTCTTTATCTTTTGTAGTTTGGGAGTTGGTGTTAATTTCGGGGTTAGGCTTTACTCTCGCACAAACGTTTCTTCAGTGAGGTCGGAAAGTGCGGTCGTACACTTCAGTGATACCAATAAGTTTTCATCCTTTAGATCGCCTTTCCATCTTTTAGGAACAGTTAACTTTATGAAAATATCTCTATTCAAATCCATTCTACATCTGTTTGAAGATTGAGGTCAAAGGCACTTTTCATACTCTGTACTTAGAAATATTTTTGGAAATTTCTGACGCATGCGCAGTCACAAAAAAGGGCAGACATGCGCAGAAGTGACAATGGGCACCTCACTAACCCTCGTCAAAGTACACTACCCTAACCCTAACCCTAACCCTAACCCTAACCCTAACCCTAACCCTAAACCCTAACCTAACCCTAACCCTAACCCTAACCCTAACCCTAACCCTAACCCTAACCCTAACCCTAACCCTAACCCTAACCCTAACCCTAACCCTAACCCTAACCCTAACCCTAACCCTAACCCTAACCCTAACCCTAACCCTAACCCTAACCCTAACCCTAACCCTAACCCTAACCCTAACCCTAACCCTAACCCTAACCCTAACCCTAACCCTAACCCTAACCCTAACCCTAACCCTAACCCTAACCCTAACCCTAACCCTAACCCTAACCCTAACCCTAACCCTAACCCTAACCCTAACCCTAACCCTAACCCTAACCCTAACCCTAACCCTAACCCTAACCCTAACCCTAACCCTAACCCTAACCCTAACCCTAACCCTAACCCTAACCCTAACCCTAACCCTAACCCTAACCCTAACCCTAACCCTAACCCTAACCCTAACCCTAACCCTAACCCTAACCCTAACCCTAACCCTAACCCTAACCCTAACCCTAACCCTAACCCTAACCCTAACCCTAACCCTAACCCTAACCCTAACCCTAACCCTAACCCTAACCCTAACCCTAACCCTAACCCTAACCCTAACCCTAACCCTAACCCTAACCCTAACCCTAACCCTAACCCTAACCCTAACCCTAACCCTAACCCTAACCCTAACCCTAACCCTAACCCTAACCCTAACCCTAACCCTAACCCTAACCCTAACCCTAAACCCTAACCCTAACCCTAACCCTAACCCTAACCCTAACCCTAACCCTAACCCTAACCCTAACCCTAACCCTAACCCTAACCCTAACCCTAACCCTAACCCTAACCCTAACCCTAACCCTAACCCTAACCCTAACCCTAACCCTAACCCTAACCCTAACCCTAAACTTAAAAAATAGCCTACAAATGCTCAAGAAATAAATAAGGTTAAATGGAAAGTTAACCTTAACCTTAACCTTTAACCAGTAACCGGTTAAACGAAAAATTAACCTTAAGCACATGCGGAAATACAACAAAGTCACTTGAATTTTATTTTCTGGGTTCATTTCATATCACCCAGGTTTATACTAAAAACAAATTATCTCCCTAAGGGCAACTCAGTTGCAGTCTAGTAAAAACCTCCTAACCCTAACCCTAACCCTAACCCTAAGGTTAAATGGAAAATTAACCTTAACCTTTACCTTAACCTTTAACCAGTAACCGGTTAAACAAAAAAATTTACCTTAATATTACCCTTATGCTTAACCTCAATCCTAATCTTTAATAAGAGCCAACATATGCCGAAATTAAGATTAAGGTTGAGTAAACGTCAACCTTAACCTTAACTTTAACCTTAAACTTAAAAAATAGCCTACAAATGCTTAAGAAATAAATAAGGTTAAATGGAAAGTTAACCTTAACCTTAACCTTAACCTTTAACCAGTAACCGGTTAAACGAAAAATTAACCTTAAGCACATGCGGAAATACAACAAAGTCACTTGAATTTTATTTTCTGGGTTCATTTCATATCACCCAGGTTAATACTAAAAACAAATTATCTCCCTAAGGGCAACTCAGTTGCAGTCTAGTAAAAACCTCCTAACCCTAACCCTAACCCTAACCCTAACCCAAAACCTCCTAACCCTAACCCTAACCCTAACCCTAACCCTAACCCTAACCCTAAGGTTAAATGGAAAATTAACCTTAACCTTTACCTTAACCTTTAACCAGTAACCGGTTAAACAAAAAAATTTACCTTAATATTACCCTTATGCGTAACCTCAATCCTAATCTTTAATAAGAGCCAACATATGCCGAAATTAAGATTAAGGTTGAGTAAACGTCAACCTTAACCTTAACTTTAACCTTAAACTTAAAAAATAGCCTACAAATGCTTAAGAAATAAATAAGGTTAAATGGAAAGTTAACCTTAACCTTAACCTTAACCTTTAACCAGTAACCGGTTAAACGAAAAATTAACCTTAAGCACATGCGGAAATACAACAAAGTCACTTGAATTTTATTTTCTGGGTTCATTTCATATCACCCAGGTTTATACTAAAAACAAATTATCTCCCTTAGTGCAACTCAGTTGCAGTCTAGTAAAAACCTCCTAACCCTAACCCTAACCCTAACCCTAACCCTAACCTAACCTAACCCTAACCCTAAACCCTAACCCTAACCCTAACCCTAACCCTAACCCTAACCCTAACCCTAACCCTAACCCTAACCCTAACCCTAACCCTAACCCTAACCCTAACCCTAACCCTAACCCTAACCCTAACCCTAACCCTAACCCTAACTCTAACAAACGAGTCAAACTGATTTGCCGATAGACTGGAAAACAAAGGTAGGTGCATCTTATCTCATGATTAAACCGTCATTTAAATCACGCTTTTGTAAAGTATATTATATATTAAAACCGCAGTATATACGTGTCATAGAGCAATATATACATACACACATACAAGCATACATACATACACACATACAAAAATATATACAAACATATATATACATACATCAATCAATCCATCCGGACATCCATACTTCAATACAAAAATAATGCTTTTGTAAAGTATATTATATGTATAAGAACCACGGTATATACGTGTCATACATCAATACACTCAAACACACCAATAGGCAGTTTTTATCACGACAAATTATATATCCATACGTCCAAATCACAATTTTAGAGGCATTTTTTGGAAAAAAATATGTTCGAACAAATTGGTGTTAATCGACTGCTAATGATATAAAACAGAAAAAAAAATTAACTCTAAAGAACATACAAAAAAAAGAGGTAAAAATTGGACTTAGAAATTTTTCCTTTACTTTGTACCCATTTTTACGCAAAATGTACCCGATTCCCGTCAAAATGTACCCAAATGTAACCAATTCCAGTAAAAAGTAGTCAATTCACGCTCATAGGTACCCATTTTGTAGGCAATACCGCGGTTTGGGAAAATATGGGTACATTTTTGGGCCGCACTAATAACCCTAAACCCTAACCCAACCCTAACCCTAACCCTAACCCTAACCCTAACCCTAACCCTAACCCTAACCCTAACCCTAACCCTAACCCTAACCCTAACCCTAACCCTAACCCTAACCCTAAACCCTAACCCTAACCCTAACCCTAACCCTAACCCTAAACCCTAACCCTAACCCTAACCCTAACCCTAACCCTAACCCTAACCCTAACCCTAACCCTAACCCTAACCCTAACCCTAACCCTAACCCTAACCCTAACCCTAACCCTAACCCTAACCCTAACCCTAACCCTAACCCTAACCCTAACCCTAACCCTAACCTAACCCTAACCCTAACCCTAACCCTAACCCTAACCCTAACCCTTAACCCAAACAATAACCCTAACCCAAACCCCAAATGTGTTAAAATTGTTGTTTTGGAGGCCTAGCTTTATCTCGGAAAGGATAAGTCTAGGAGGGTAACCGATTGGATTTTCGTATTAAGTTTTTTCACGAACTTCTCAAAAATCAGAGTTTTGGAGGAATGGGGGGTCAGGTTATGGTTTTTGGTACTTTTCATAGTCGATCTTTTCAATATTTCAACATGATCCTATGCTTCGTTCGGCTTGATGTTAAAAAATCGGCCCCTATAGGGATAGTACTTTTCGACAATTAAGCCCCTGGTGAAGACCGCAAGTCTTTATCTTTTGTAGTTTGGGAGTTGGTGTTAATTTCGGGGTTAGGCTTTACTCTCGCACAAACGTTTCTTCAGTGAGGTCGGAAAGTGCGGTCGTACACTTCAGTGATACCAATAAGTTTTCATCCTTTAGATCGCCTTTCCATCTTTTAGGAACAGTTAACTTTATGAAAATATCTCTATTCAAATCCATTCTACATCTGTTTGAAGATTGAGGTCAAAGGCACTTTTCATACTCTGTACTTAGAAATATTTTTGGAAATTTCTGACGCATGCGCAGTCACAAAAAAGGGCAGACATGCGCAGAAGTGACAATGGGCACCTCACTAACCCTCGTCAAAGTACACTACCCTGTCCCAATCATGACCCTAATCCGTACCCTAACCCTAACCCTGACCCTAACCCTGACCCAAACCCTGACCCTTACCCTAACCCTAACCCTGACCCTAACCCAAACACTAACCATGACCCTAACCCTAACCCTTACCCTAACCCTAACCCTAACCTTTACCCTAACCCTAACCCTAACCCTGACCTTAACCCAAACACTAACCCTAACCCAAACCCCAAATGTGTTAAAATTGTTGTTTTGGAGGCCTAGCTTTATCTCGGAAAGGATAAGTCTAGGAGGGTAACCGATTGGATTTTCGTATTAAGTTTTTTCACGAACTTCTCAAAAATCAGAGTTTTGGAGGGATGGGGGGTCAGGTTATGGTTTTTGGTACTTTTCATAGTCGATCTTTTCAATATTTCAACATGATCCTATGCTTCGTTCGACTTGATGTTAAAAAATCGGCCCCGTTAGGGGTAGTACTTTTCGACAATTAAGCCCCTGGTGAAGACCGCAAGTCTTTATCTTTTGTAGTTTGGGAGTTGGTGTTAATTTCGGGGTTAGGCTTTACTCTCGCACAAACGTTTCTTCAGTGAGGTCGGAAAGTGCGGTCATACACTTCAGTGATACCAATAACTTTTCATCCTTTAGATCGCCTTTCCATCTTTTAGGAACAGTTAACTTTATGAAAATATCTCTATTCAAATCCATTCTACATCTGTTTGAAGATTGAGGTCAAAGGCACTTTTCATACTCTGTACTTAGAAATATTTTTGGAAATTTCTGACGCATGCGCAGTCACAAAAAAGGGCAGACATGCGCAGAAGTGACAATGGGCACCTCACTAACCCTCGTCAAAGTACACTACCCTGTCCCAATCATGACCCTAATCCGTACCCTAACCCTAACCCTGACCCTAACCCTGACCCAAACCCTGACCCTTACCCTAACCCTAACCCTGACCCTAACCCAAACACTAACCATGACCCTAACCCTAACCCTTACCCTAACCCTAACCCTAACCTTTACCCTAACCCTAACCCTAACCCTGACCTTAACCCAAACACTAACCCTAACCCAAACCCCAAATGTGTTAAAATTGTTGTTTTGGAGGCCTAGCTTTATCTCGGAAAGGATAAGTCTAGGAGGGTAACCGATTGGATTTTCGTATTAAGTTTTTTCACGAACTTCTCAAAAATCAGAGTTTTGGAGGGATGGGGGGTCAGGTTATGGTTTTTGGTACTTTTCATAGTCGATCTTTTCAATATTTCAACATGATCCTATGCTTCGTTCGGCTTGATGTTAAAAAATCGGCCCCTATAGGGGTAGTACTTTTCGACAATTAAGCCCCTGGTGAAGACCGCAAGTCTTTATCTTTTGTAGTTTGGGAGTTGGTGTTAATTTCGGGGTTAGGCTTTACTCTCGCACAAACGTTTCTTCAGTGAGGTCGGAAAGTGCGGTCGTACACTTCAGTGATACCAATAAGTTTTCATCCTTTAGATCGCCTTTCCATCTTTTAGGAACAGTTAACTTTATGAAAATATCTCTATTCAAATCCATTCTACATCTGTTTGAAGATTGAGGTCAAAGGCACTTTTCATACTCTGTACTTAGAAATATTTTTGGAAATTTCTGACGCATGCGCAGTCACAAAAAAGGTCAGACATGCGCAGAAGTGACAATGGGCACCTCACTAACCCTCGTCAAAGTACACTACCCTGTCCCAATCATGACCCTAATCCGTACCCTAACCCTAACCCTGACCCTAACCCTGACCCAAACCCTGACCCTTACCCTAACCCTAACCCTGACCCTAACCCAAACACTAACCATGACCCTAACCCTAACCCTTACCCTAACCCTAACCCTAACCTTTACCCTAACCCTAACCCTAACCCTGACCTTAACCCAAACACTAACCCTAACCCAAACCCCAAATGTGTTAAAATTGTTGTTTTGGAGGCCTAGCTTTATCTCGGAAAGGATAAGTCTAGGAGGGTAACCGATTGGATTTTCGTATTAAGTTTTTTCACGAACTTCTCAAAAATCAGAGTTTTGGAGGGATGGGGGGTCAGGTTATGGTTTTTGGTACTTTTCATAGTCGATCTTTTCAATATTTCAACATGATCCTATGCTTCGTTCGGCTTGATGTTAAAAAATCGGCCCCTATAGGGGTAGTACTTTTCGACAATTAAGCCCCTGGTGAAGACCGCAAGTCTTTATCTTTTGTAGTTTGGGAGTTGGTGTTAATTTCGGGGTTAGGCTTTACTCTCGCACAAACGTTTCTTCAGTGAGGTCGGAAAGTGCGGTCGTACACTTCAGTGATACCAATAAGTTTTCATCCTTTAGATCGCCTTTCCATCTTTTAGGAACAGTTAACTTTATGAAAATATCTCTATTCAAATCCATTCTACATCTGTTTGAAGATTGAGGTCAAAGGCACTTTTCATACTCTGTACTTAGAAATATTTTTGGAAATTTCTGACGCATGCGCAGTCACAAAAAAGGGCAGACATGCGCAGAAGTGACAATGGGCACCTCACTAACCCTCGTCAAAGTACACTACCCTGTCCCAATCATGACCCTAATCCGTACCCTAACCCTAACCCTGACCCTAACCCTGACCCAAACCCTGACCCTTACCCTAACCCTAACCCTGACCCTAACCCAAACACTAACCATGACCCTAACCCTAACCCTTACCCTAACCCTAACCCTAACCTTTACCCTAACCCTAACCCTAACCCTGACCTTAACCCAAACACTAACCCTAACCCAAACCCCAAATGTGTTAAAATTGTTGTTTTGGAGGCCTAGCTTTATCTCGGAAAGGATAAGTCTAGGAGGGTAACCGATTGGATTTTCGTATTAAGTTTTTTCACGAACTTCTCAAAAATCAGAGTTTTGGAGGGATGGGGGGTCAGGTTATGGTTTTTGGTACTTTTCATAGTCGATCTTTTCAATATTTCAACATGATCCTATGCTTCGTTCGGCTTGATGTTAAAAAATCGGCCCCTAAGGGGTAGTACTTTTCGACAATTAAGCCCCTGGTGAAGACCGCAAGTCTTTATCTTTTGTAGTTTGGGAGTTGGTGTTAATTTCGGGGTTAGGCTTTACTCTCGCACAAACGTTTCTTCAGTGAGGTCGGAAAGTGCGGTCGTACACTTCAGTGATACCAATAAGTTTTCATCCTTTAGATCGCCTTTCCATCTTTTAGGAACAGTTAACTTTATGAAAATATCTCTATTCAAATCCATTCTACATCTGTTTGAAGATTGAGGTCAAAGGCACTTTTCATACTCTGTACTTAGAAATATTTTTGGAAATTTCTGACGCATGCGCAGTCACAAAAAAGGGCAGACATGCGCAGAAGTGACAATGGGCACCTCACTAACCCTCGTCAAAGTACACTACCCTGTCCCAATCATGACCCTAATCCGTACCCTAACCCTAACCCTGACCCTAACCCTGACCCAAACCCTGACCCTTACCCTAACCCTAACCCTGACCCTAACCCAAACACTAACCATGACCCTAACCCTAACCCTTACCCTAACCCTAACCCTAACCTTTACCCTAACCCTAACCCTAACCCTGACCTTAACCCAAACACTAACCCTAACCCAAACCCCAAATGTGTTAAAATTGTTGTTTTGGAGGCCTAGCTTTATCTCGGAAAGGATAAGTCTAGGAGGGTAACCGATTGGATTTTCGTATTAAGTTTTTTCACGAACTTCTCAAAAATCAGAGTTTTGGAGGGATGGGGGGTCAGGTTATGGTTTTTGGTACTTTTCATAGTCGATCTTTTCAATATTTCAACATGATCCTATGCTTCGTTCGGCTTGATGTTAAAAAATCGGCCCCTGTAGGGGTAGTACTTTTCGACAATTAAGCCCCTGGTGAAGACCGCAAGTCTTTATCTTTTGTAGTTTGGGAGTTGGTGTTAATTTCGGGGTTAGGCTTTACTCTCGCACAAACGTTTCTTCAGTGAGGTCGGAAAGTGCGGTCGTACACTTCAGTGATACCAATAAGTTTTCATCCTTTAGATCGCCTTTCCATCTTTTAGGAACAGTTAACTTTATGAAAATATCTCTATTCAAATCCATTCTACATCTGTTTGAAGATTGAGGTCAAAGGCACTTTTCATACTCTGTACTTAGAAATATTTTTGGAAATTTCTGACGCATGCGCAGTCACAAAAAAGGTCAGACATGCGCAGAAGTGACAATGGGCACCTCACTAACCCTCGTCAAAGTACACTACCCTGTCCCAATCATGACCCTAATCCGTACCCTAACCCTAACCCTGACCCTAACCCTGACCCAAACCCTGACCCTTACCCTAACCCTAACCCTGACCCTAACCCAAACACTAACCATGACCCTAACCCTAACCCTTACCCTAACCCTAACCCTAACCTTTACCCTAACCCTAACCCTAACCCTGACCTTAACCCAAACACTAACCCTAACCCAAACCCCAAATGTGTTAAAATTGTTGTTTTGGAGGCCTAGCTTTATCTCGGAAAGGATAAGTCTAGGAGGGTAACCGATTGGATTTTCGTATTAAGTTTTTTCACGAACTTCTCAAAAATCAGAGTTTTGGAGGGATGGGGGGTCAGGTTATGGTTTTTGGTACTTTTCATAGTCGATCTTTTCAATATTTCAACATGATCCTATGCTTCGTTCGGCTTGATGTTAAAAAATCGGCCCCTATAGGGGTAGTACTTTTCGACAATTAAGCCCCTGGTGAAGACCGCAAGTCTTTATCTTTTGTAGTTTGGGAGTTGGTGTTAATTTCGGGGTTAGGCTTTACTCTCGCACAAACGTTTCTTCAGTGAGGTCGGAAAGTGCGGTCGTACACTTCAGTGATACCAATAAGTTTTCATCCTTTAGATCGCCTTTCCATCTTTTAGGAACAGTTAACTTTATGAAAATATCTCTATTCAAATCCATTCTACATCTGTTTGAAGATTGAGGTCAAAGGCACTTTTCATACTCTGTACTTAGAAATATTTTTGGAAATTTCTGACGCATGCGCAGTCACAAAAAAGGGCAGACATGCGCAGAAGTGACAATGGGCACCTCACTAACCCTCGTCAAAGTACACTACCCTGTCCCAATCATGACCCTAATCCGTACCCTAACCCTAACCCTGACCCTAACCCTGACCCAAACCCTGACCCTTACCCTAACCCTAACCCTGACCCTAACCCAAACACTAACCATGACCCTAACCCTAACCCTTACCCTAACCCTAACCCTAACCTTTACCCTAACCCTAACCCTAACCCTGACCTTAACCCAAACACTAACCCTAACCCAAACCCCAAATGTGTTAAAATTGTTGTTTTGGAGGCCTAGCTTTATCTCGGAAAGGATAAGTCTAGGAGGGTAACCGATTGGATTTTCGTATTAAGTTTTTTCACGAACTTCTCAAAAATCAGAGTTTTGGAGGGATGGGGGGTCAGGTTATGGTTTTTGGTACTTTTCATAGTCGATCTTTTCAATATTTCAACATGATCCTATGCTTCGTTCGGCTTGATGTTAAAAAATCGGCCCCTAAGGGGTAGTACTTTTCGACAATTAAGCCCCTGGTGAAGACCGCAAGTCTTTATCTTTTGTAGTTTGGGAGTTGGTGTTAATTTCGGGGTTAGGCTTTACTCTCGCACAAACGTTTCTTCAGTGAGGTCGGAAAGTGCGGTCGTACACTTCAGTGATACCAATAAGTTTTCATCCTTTAGATCGCCTTTCCATCTTTTAGGAACAGTTAACTTTATGAAAATATCTCTATTCAAATCCATTCTACATCTGTTTGAAGATTGAGGTCAAAGGCACTTTTCATACTCTGTACTTAGAAATATTTTTGGAAATTTCTGACGCATGCGCAGTCACAAAAAAGGGCAGACATGCGCAGAAGTGACAATGGGCACCTCACTAACCCTCGTCAAAGTACACTACCCTGTCCCAATCATGACCCTAATCCGTACCCTAACCCTAACCCTGACCCTAACCCTGACCCAAACCCTGACCCTTACCCTAACCCTAACCCTGACCCTAACCCAAACACTAACCATGACCCTAACCCTAACCCTTACCCTAACCCTAACCCTAACCTTTACCCTAACCCTAACCCTAACCCTGACCTTAACCCAAACACTAACCCTAACCCAAACCCCAAATGTGTTAAAATTGTTGTTTTGGAGGCCTAGCTTTATCTCGGAAAGGATAAGTCTAGGAGGGTAACCGATTGGATTTTCGTATTAAGTTTTTTCACGAACTTCTCAAAAATCAGAGTTTTGGAGGGATGGGGGGTCAGGTTATGGTTTTTGGTACTTTTCATAGTCGATCTTTTCAATATTTCAACATGATCCTATGCTTCGTTCGGCTTGATGTTAAAAAATCGGTCCCTTAGGGGTAGTACTTTTCGACAATTAAGCATCTGGTGAAGACCGCAAGTCTTTATCTTTTGTAGTTTGGGAGTTGGTGTTAATTTCGGGGTTAGGCTTTACTCTCGCACAAACGTTTCTTCAGTGAGGTCGGAAAGTGCGGTCGTACACTTCAGTGATACCAATAAGTTTTCATCCTTTAGATCGCCTTTCCATCTTTTAGGAACAGTTAACTTTATGAAAATATCTCTATTCAAATCCATTCTACATCTGTTTGAAGATTGAGGTCAAAGGCACTTTTCATACTCTGTACTTAGAAATATTTTTGGAAATTTCTGACGCATGCGCAGTCACAAAAAAGGGCAGACATGCGCAGAAGTGACAATGGGCACCTCACTAACCCTCGTCAAAGTACACTACCCTGTCCCAATCATGACCCTAATCCGTACCCTAACCCTAACCCTGACCCTAACCCTGACCCAAACCCTGACCCTTACCCTAACCCTAACCCTGACCCTAACCCAAACACTAACCATGACCCTAACCCTAACCCTTACCCTAACCCTAACCCTAACCTTTACCCTAACCCTAACCCTAACCCTGACCTTAACCCAAACACTAACCCTAACCCAAACCCCAAATGTGTTAAAATTGTTGTTTTGGAGGCCTAGCTTTATCTCGGAAAGGATAAGTCTAGGAGGGTAACCGATTGGATTTTCGTATTAAGTTTTTTCACGAACTTCTCAAAAATCAGAGTTTTGGAGGGATGGGGGGTCAGGTTATGGTTTTTGGTACTTTTCATAGTCGATCTTTTCAATATTTCAACATGATCCTATGCTTCGTTCGGCTTGATGTTAAAAAATCGGCCCCTATAGGGGTAGTACTTTTCGACAATTAAGCCCCTGGTGAAGACCGCAAGTCTTTATCTTTTGTAGTTTGGGAGTTGGTGTTAATTTCGGGGTTAGGCTTTACTCTCGCACAAACGTTTCTTCAGTGAGGTCGGAAAGTGCGGTCGTACACTTCAGTGATACCAATAAGTTTTCATCCTTTAGATCGCCTTTCCATCTTTTAGGAACAGTTAACTTTATGAAAATATCTCTATTCAAATCCATTCTACATCTGTTTGAAGATTGAGGTCAAAGGCACTTTTCATACTCTGTACTTAGAAATATTTTTGGAAATTTCTGACGCATGCGCAGTCACAAAAAAGGGCAGACATGCGCAGAAGTGACAATGGGCACCTCACTAACCCTCGTCAAAGTACACTACCCTAACCCTAACCCTAACCCTAACCCTAACCCTAACCCTAACCCTAACCCTAACCCTAACCCTAACCCTAACCCCTAACCCTAACCCCTAACCCTAACCCTAACCCTAACCCTAACCCTAACCCTAACCCTAACCCTAACCCTAACCCTAACCCTAACCCTAACCCTAACCCTAACCTAACCCTAACCCTAACCCTAACCCTAACCCTAACCCTAACCCTAACCCTAACCCTAACCCTAACCCTAACCCTAACCCTAAAAAATAGCCTACAAATGCTTAAGAAATAAATAAGGTTAAATGGAAAGTTAACCTTAACCTTAACCTTAACCTTTAACCAGTAACCGGTTAAACGAAAAATTAACCTTAAGCACATGCGGAAATACAACAAAGTCACTTGAATTTTATTTTCTGGGTTCATTTCATATCACCCAGGTTTATACTAGAAACAAATTATCTCCCTTAGTGCAACTCAGTTGCAGTCTAGTAAAAACCTCCTAACCCTAACCCTAACCCTAACCCTAACCCTAACCCCAACCCTAACCCTAACCCTAACCCTAACCCTAAAAAATAGCCTACAAATGCTTAAGAAATAAATAAGGTTAAATGGAAAGTTAACCTTAACCTTAACCTTAACCTTTAACCAGTAACCGGTTAAACGAAAAATTAACCTTAAGCACATGCGGAAATACAACAAAGTCACTTGAATTTTATTTTCTGGGTTCATTTCATATCACCCAGGTTTATACTAGAAACAAATTATCTCCCTTAGTGCAACTCAGTTGCAGTCTAGTAAAAACCTCCTAACCCTAACCCTAACCCTAACCCTAACCCTAACCCTAACCCTAACCCTAACCCTAACCCTAACCCTAACCCTAAAAAATAGCCTACAAATGCTTAAGAAATAAATAAGGTTAAATGGAAAGTTAACCTTAACCTTAACCTTAATCTTTAACCAGTAACCGGTTAAACGAAAAATTAACCTTAAGCACATGCGGAAATACAATAAAGTCACTTGAATTTTATTTTCTGGGTTCATTTCATATCACCCAGGTTTATACTAGAAACAAATTATCTCCCTTAGTGCAACTCAGTTGCAGTCTAGTAAAAACCTCCTAACCCTAACCCTAACCCTAACCCTAACCTAACCCTAACCCTAACCCTAACCCTAACCCTAACCCTAACCCTTAGTGCAACTCAGTTGCAGTCTAGTAAAAACCTCCTAACCCTAACCCTAACCCTAACCCTAACCCTAAGGTTAAATGGAAAATTAACCTTAACCTTTACCTTAACCTTTAACCAGTAACCGGTTAAACAAAAAAATTTACCTTAATATTACCCTTATGCTTAACCTCAATCCTAATCTTTAATAAGAGCCAACATATGCCGAAATTAAGATTAAGGTTGAGTAAACGTCAACCTTAACCTTAACTTTAACCTTAAACTTAAAAAATAGCCTACAAATGCTTAAGAA
The DNA here is from genome assembly GCF_965363235.1 of Mytilus galloprovincialis. Taxonomy (NCBI): domain Eukaryota; kingdom Metazoa; phylum Mollusca; class Bivalvia; order Mytilida; family Mytilidae; genus Mytilus; species Mytilus galloprovincialis. Next base: position 112,003,134 of record NC_134840.1, on the reverse strand, counting down.
ATAAATAAGGTTAAATGGAAAGTTAACCTTAACCTTAACCTTAACCTTTAACCGGTTAAACGAAAAATTAACCTTAAGCACATGCGGAAATACAACAAAGTCACTTGAATTTTATTTTCTGGGTTCATTTCATATCACCCAGGTTTATACTAAGAACAAATTATCTCCCTAAGGGCAACTCAGTTGCAGTCTAGTAAAAACCTCCTAACCCTAACCCTAACCCTAACCCTAAGGTTAAATGGAAAATTAACCTTAACCTTTACCTTAACCTTTAACCAGTAACCGGTTAAACAAAAAAATTTACCTTAATATTACCCTTATGCTTAACCTCAATCCTAATCTTTAATAAGAGCCAACATATGCCGAAATTAAGATTAAGGTTGAGTAAACGTCAACCTTAACCTTAACTTTAACCTTAAACTTAAAAAATAGCCTACAAATGCTTAAGAAATAAATAAGGTTAAATGGAAAGTTAACCTTAACCTTAACCTTAACCTTTAACCAGTAACCGGTTAAACGAAAAATTAACCTTAAGCACATGCGGAAATACAACAAAGTCACTTGAATTTTATTTTCTGGGTTCATTTCATATCACCCAGGTTTATACTAAAAACAAATTATCTCCCTAAGGGCAACTCAGTTGCAGTCTAGTAAAAACCTCCTAACCCTAACCCTAACCCTAACCCTAACCCTAACCCTAAGGTTAAATGGAAAATTAACCTTAACCTTTACCTCAACCTTTAACCAGTAACCAGTTAAACAAAAAAATTTACCTTAATATTACCCTTATGCTTAACCTCAATCCTAATCTTTAATAAGAGCCAACATATGCCGAAATTAAGATTAAGGTTGAGTAAATGTCAACCTTAACCTTAACTTTAACCTTAAACTTAAAAAATAGCCTACAAATGCTCAAGAAATAAATAAGGTTAAATGGAAAGTTAACCTTAACCTTAACCTTTAACCAGTAACCGGTTAAACGAAAAATTAACCTTAAGCACATGCGGAAATACAACAAAGTCACTTGAATTTTATTTTCTGGGTTCATTTCATATCACCCAGGTTTATACTAAAAACAAATTATCTCCCTAAGGGCAACTCAGTTGCAGTCTAGTAAAAACCTCCTAACCCTAACCCTAACCCTAACCCTAAGGTTAAATGGAAAATTAACCTTAACCTTTACCTTAACCTTTAACCAGTAACCGGTTAAACAAAAAAATTTACCTTAATATTACCCTTATGCTTAACCTCAATCCTAATCTTTAATAAGAGCCAACATATGCCGAAATTAAGATTAAGGTTGAGTAAACGTCAACCTTAACCTTAACTTTAACCTTAAACTTAAAAAATAGCCTACAAATGCTTAAGAAATAAATAAGGTTAAATGGAAAGTTAACCTTAACCTTAACCTTAACCTTTAACCAGTAACCGGTTAAACGAAAAATTAACCTTAAGCACATGCGGAAATACAACAAAGTCACTTGAATTTTATTTTCTGGGTTCATTTCATATCACCCAGGTTAATACTAAAAACAAATTATCTCCCTAAGGGCAACTCAGTTGCAGTCTAGTAAAAACCTCCTAACCCTAACCCTAACCCTAACCCTAAGGTTAAATGGAAAATTAACCTTAACCTTTACCTTAACCTTTAACCAGTAACCGGTTAAACAAAAAAAATTACCTTAATATTACCCTTATGCTTAACCTCAATCCTAATCTTTAATAAGAGCCAACATATGCCGAAATTAAGATTAAGGTTGAGTAAACGTCAACCTTAACGTTAACTTTAACCTTAATCTTAAAAAATAGCCTACAAATGCTTAAGAAATAAATAAGGTTAAATGGAAAGTTAACCATAACCTTAACCTTAACCTTTAACCAGTAACCGGTTAAACGAAAAATTAACCTTAAGCACATGCGGAAATACAACAAAGTCACTTGAATTTTATTTTCTGGGTTCATTTCATATCACCCAGGTTTATACTAAAAACAAATTATCTCCCTTAGTGCAACTCAGTTGCAGTCTAGTAAAAACCTCCTAACCCTAACCCTAACCCTAACCCTAACCCAAAACCTCCTAACCCTAACCCTAACCCTAACCCTAACCCTAACCCTAACCCTAAGGTTAAATGGAAAATTAACCTTAACCTTTACCTTAACCTTTAACCAGTAACCGGTTAAACAAAAAAATTTACCTTAATATTACCCTTATGCGTAACCTCAATCCTAATCTTTAATAAGAGCCAACATATGCCGAAATTAAGATTAAGGTTGAGTAAACGTCAACCTTAACCTTAACTTTAACCTTAAACTTAAAAAATAGCCTACAAATGCTTAAGAAATAAATAAGGTTAAATGGAAAGTTAACCTTAACCTTAACCTTAACCTTTAACCAGTAACCGGTTAAACGAAAAATTAACCTTAAGCACATGCGGAAATACAACAAAGTCACTTGAATTTTATTTTCTGGGTTCATTTCATATCACCCAGGTTTATACTAAAAACAAATTATCTCCCTTAGTGCAACTCAGTTGCAGTCTAGTAAAAACCTCCTAACCCTAACCCTAACCCTAAACCTAACCCTAACCCTAACCCTAACCCTAACCCTAACCCTAACCCTAACCCTAACCTAACCCTAACCCTAACCCTAACCCTAACCCTAACCCTAACCCTAATGCTGTCTATAACCCTAACCTTAATACTCTCTATAACCCTAACCCTAATGCTGCCTACAACCCAAACCCTAGTGCTGTCTATATCCCTAACCTTAATACACTCTATAACCCTAACCCTAATGCTGTCTTTAACCCTAACCCTAATACCGTCTATAACCTAAACCCTAATACTGTCTATAACCCTAACCCTAACCCTAAGCCTAACCATAGTGCTGTCTATTCCCCTAATCATAATGCTGTCCATAACCCTAACCCTACTGCTGTCTATAACCCTAACCCTAATGCTGTCTATATCCCTAACCCTAATACTGTGAAAGTACTTTAATTCGTGGGTATCAATTTTCGTGGTTTGAGCAATATTTACATGTTCGTGGGTTTTTAAATTCGTGGATTTTAGTTTTCTAAAAAAAAAAATTTTAAAAAATTAAAGCCTTTAGACAAGAAGGTAACAAATAGTCTGGATTGAAGGAAATTGCAAAGTAAACATTGACCCGTGTAAATCCTAGTGACAACACTTATTAACCCAAGTTAAAGTGATCAACAGATTAAAGACCATCAAAGGTGTTAATTAGGCCATACACATGTCACCTAAAGAAAAAAGCAACATAAACAAATACTTTAAATGTATCTTAAATTGTCAAATGATTTTTATCATCATCAAGCCCAGCATGAAATTATTATTTCCCATATGTACGAAAACTATGAGGATATAAAATGAACACTTTGTCATACTAGCATACCAATACCGGAAATCTGACTTTCATCGTCAAAAATACTTTTTTATGAGAATTAAAAGATCAAAAGTTGTACAGTTTAGATTATTAAAGATTAAATGAGTATTATCTTGCATGCAGGTATAGTTCTGTGACTGCTTTTAAAGTATTCTCCGATAAGGCGTCATTCAATACATTCTTTCAATCATATCAGTAGTCAAACCTAAATGGGGATCTTTCTTGTCTTGATTTGGACAATGGTTGTTTCATTTCGTTGGACACTTAAATTCGTGGATAGAGTCATCCACGAAAACCACGAAAATAGGTACCCCACGAATAAAAGTACTTTTACAGTACACTCTATAACCCTAACCCTAATGCTGTCGATAACACTAACTCTAGTGCTATCTATAACCCTAACCCTAATGCTGTCTATAACCCGAATCCTAATACTGTCTATAATCCTAACCCTAATGCTTTCTATAACCTTAACCCTAATACTCTCTATAACCCTAATCCTAATGCTGTCTATAACCCTAACCCTAGTGCTGTCTATAACCCTAACCCTAATTCTGTCTATAATCCTAACCCTAATGCGGTCTATTACCCCTACCAAAATGCTGTCTATAACCCTAACCCTAGTGCTGTCTATAACCCTAACCCTAATTCTGTTTATAATTCTAACCCTAATGCTGTCTATAACCCTAACCCTAATGCTGTCTATAACTCTAACCCTAATGATGTCTATAACCCTAACCTTAGTGCTGTCTATACCCCTAACCCTAATGCTGTCTATAACCTAACCCTTGTGCTGTCTATAACCCTAGCCCTAATGCTGTCTATAACCCTAACCCTAATGCTCTCTATAACCCTAACCCTAATGCTGTCTATTACCCTAACCCTAATGCTGTCTGTAACTCTAACCCTAATGCTGTCTATAATCTTAACTCTAGTACTGTCTATAAATCTAATCCTAGTGCTGTCTATAACCCTAACCCTAATCCTGTCTATAACCCTAACCATAATGCTGTCTATAACCCTAACTCTAGTACTGTCTATAAACCTAATCCTAATGCTGTCTATAACCCTAACCCTAATGCTGTCTATAACCCTAACCCTAATGCTGTCTATAACTCTAACCCTAATACTGTCTATAACCCTAACCCTAATGCTGTCTATAACCGTAACCTTAATACTCTCTATAACCCTAACCCTAATGCTGCCTACAACCCAAACCCTAGTGCTGTCTATATATCCCTAACCCTAGTACACTCTATAACCCTAACCCTAATGCTGTCTTTAACCCTAACCCTAATGCTGTCTATAACCCTAACCCTAATACTGTCTATAACCCTAACCCTAACCCTAACCCTAACCATAGTGCTGTATATTCCCCTAATCATAATGCTGTCCATAACCCTAACCCTAGTGCTATCTATAACCCTAACCCTAATGCTGTCTATATCCCTAACCCTAATTCTGTTTATAATTCTAACCCTAATGCTGTCTATAACCCTAACCCTAATGCTGTCTATAACCCTAACCCTAATTCTGTTTATAATTCTAACCCTAATGCTGTCTATAACCCTAACCCTAATGCTGTCTATAACTCTAACCCTAATGATGTCTATAACCCTAACCTTAGTGCTGTCTATACCCCTAACCCTAATGCTGTCTATAACCCTAACCCATTGTGCTGTCTATAACCCTAGCCCTAATGCTGTCTATAACCCTAACCCTAATGCTCTCTATAACCCTAACCCTAATGCTGTCTATAACCCTAACCCTAATGCTGTCTGTAACTCTAACCCTAATGCTGTCTATAATCTTAACTCTAGTACTGTCTATAAATCTAATCCTAGTGCTGTCTATAACCCTAACCCTAATCCTGTCTATAACCCTAACCATAATGCTGTCTATAACCCTAACTCTAGTACTGTCTATAAACCTAATCCTAGTGCTGTCTATAACCCTAACCCTAATGCTGTCTATAACCCTAACCCTAATGCTGTCTATAACCCTAACCCTAATACTGTCTATAACCCTAACCCTAATGCTGTCTATAACCGTAACCTTAATACTCTCTATAACCCTTACCCTAATGCTGCCTACAACCCAAACCCTAGTGCTGTCTATATATCCCTAACCCTAGTACACTCTATAACCCTAACCCTAATGCTGTCTTTAACCCTAACCCTAATGCTGTCTATAACCCTAACCCTAATACTGTCTATAACCCTAACCCTAACCCTAACCCTAACCATAGTGCTGTCTATTCCCCTAATCATAATGCTGTCCATAACCCTAACCCTAGTGCTGTCTATAACCCTAACCCTAATGCTGTCTATATCCCTAACCCAAATACACTCTATAACCCTAACCCTAATGCTGTCGATAACACTAACTCTAGTGCTATCTATAACCCTAACCCTAATGCGGTCTATAACCCTGACCAGAATGCTGTCTATAACCCTAACCCTAGTGCTGTCTGTAACTGTAACCTTAATGCTGTCTGTAAACCTAACCCTAATGCTGTGTATAACCCTAACCCTAATGCTGTCTATAACCCTAACCCTAATGCTGTCTGTAACGCTTACCCTAATGCTGTCTATAACCCTAACCCTAGTGTTGTCTATAACCCTAACCCTAATGCTGTCTATAACCCTAACCCTGATACTCTCTATAACCCTAACCCTAATGCTGTCTATAACCCTAACCCTAATGCTGTCTATAATTCTAACTCTAATGCTGTCTATAACCCTATTCATAATGCTGTCCCCTAACCCTAATGCTGTCTATAACCCTAACCCTAATGCTGTCTATAAGCCTAAGCCTAATGCTGTCTATAACCCTAACTCTAATGATGTCTATAACCGTAACCCTAGTGCTGTCTATAACCCTAACCCTAGTGCTGTCAATAACCCTAACCCTAGTGCTGTCTATAACCCTAACCCTAGTGCTGTCTATAACCCTAACCCTAATGCTGTCTATAACCCTAACCCTAATGCTGTCTATAACCCTAACCCTAATACTGTCTATAACCTTAACCCTAATGCTGTCTATAACCCTCACCATAATGCTGTCTATAACTCTAACCCTAATTCTCTCTATAACCCTAACCCTAGTGCTGTCTATAACCCTAACCCTGTCTATAACCCTAATGATGTCTATAACCCTAACCCTAATACTGTCTATAACCCTAACCCTAATGCTGTCTATAACCTTAACCTTAATGCTGTCTATAACCCTAACCCTAATGCTGTCTACAACCCTAACCTTACTACACTCTATAACCCTAACCCTAATGCTGTCTATAACCCTAACCCTAGTGCTATCTATAACCCTAACCCTAATGCTGTCTATAACCCTAACCCTAATGCTGTCTATAACCCTAAGCCGAATGCTGTCTATAACCCTTACCCTAGTGCTGTCTATTACCCTAAGCCTAATGCTGTCTATAATTCTAACCCTAATGCTGTTTATAACCCTAACTCTAATGCTGTCTATACCCCTTACCCTAATGTTGTCTATAACCCTAACCCTAGTGCTGTCTATAACCCTAGCATTAGTGCTGTCTATAACCCTAACCCTAATGCTGTCTATAACCCTAACCCTAGTGCTGTTTATAACCCTAACCATAATGCTGTCTATAACCCTAACCCTAGTGCTGTCTATAACCCTAACCCTAGTGCTGTCTATAACCCTAACCCTAATGCTGTCTATAACCCTAACCCTAGTGCTGTCTATAACCCTAACCCTAATGCTGTCTATAAACCTAACCTTAATACACTCTATAACCCTAACCCTAATGATGTCTATAACCCTAACTCTAGTGCTATCTATAACCCTAACCCTAATGCTGTCTATAACCCTAACCCTAGTGCTGTCTATAACCCTAACCCTAATGCTGTCTATAACCCTAACCCTAGTGCTGTCTATAACCCTTACCCTAATGCTGTCTATAATTCTAACCCTAATGCTGTTAATAACCCTAACCCTAATGCTGTCTATAACCCTAACCCTAGTGCTGTCTATAACCCTGACCCTAATGCTGTCTATAATTCTAACCCTAATACTCTCTATAACTCTAACCCAAATGCTGTCTATAACCCTAACCCTAATGCTGTCTGAAACCCTAACCCTAATGATGTCTATAACCCTAACCCTAGTGCTGTCTATAACCCTAACCCTAATTCTGTCTATAATCCTAACCCTAATGCGGTCTATAACCCCTACCAGAATGCTGTCTATAACCCTAACCCTAGTGCTGTCTATAACCCTAACCCTAATTCTGTTTATAATTCTAACCCTAATGCTGTCTATAACCCTAACCCTAATGCTGTCTATAACCCGAACCTTAATGATGTCTATAACCCTAACCTTAGTGCTGTCTATACCCCTAACCCTAATGCTGTCTATAACCCTAACCCTTGTGCTGTCTATAACCCTAACCCTAATGCTGTCTATAACCCTAACCCTAATTCTCTCTATAACCCTAACCCTAATGCTGTCTATCACCCTAACCTTAATGCTGTCTGTAACTTTAACCCTAATGCTGTCTATAATTTTAACTCTAGTGCTGTCTATAGATCTAATCCTAGTGCTGTCTATAACCCTAACCCTAATCCTGTCTATAACCCTAACCATAATGCTGTCTATAACCCTAACTCTAGTACTGTCTATAAACCTAATCCTAGTGCTGTCTATAACCCTAACCCTAATGCTGTCTATAACCCTAACCCTAATGCTGTCTATAACCCTAACCCTAATACTGTCTATAACCCTAACCCTAATGCTGTCTATAACCGTAACCTTAATACTCTCTATAACCCTAACCCTAATGCTGCCTACAACCCAAACCCTAGTGCTGTCTATATCCCTAACCCTAATACACTCTATAACCCTAACCCTAATGCTGTCTTTAACCCTAACCCTAATGCTGTGTATAACCCTAACCCTAATACTGTCTATAACCCTAACCCTAACCCTAACCCTAACCATAGTGCTGTCTATTCCCCTAATCATAATGCTGTCTATAACCCAACCCTAGTGCTGTCTATAACCCTAACCCTAGTGCTGTCTATAACCCTAACCCTAGTGCTGTCTATAACCCTAACCCTAATGCTGTCTATATCCCTAACCCTAATACACTCTATAACCCTAACCCTAATGCTGTCGATAACCCTAACTCTAGTGCTATCTATAACCCTAACCCTAATGCGGTCTATAACCCTGACCAGAATGCTGTCTATAACCCTAACCCTAGTGCTGTCTGTAACTGTAACCTTAATGCTGTCTGTAAAGCTAACCCTAATGCTGTCTATAACCCTAACCCTAATGCTGTCTATAACCCTAACCCTAATGCTGTCTGTAACGCTTACCCTAATGCTGTCTATAACCCTAACCCTAGTGTTGTCTATAACCCTAACCCTAATGCTGTCTATATCCCTAACCCTGTTAATCTCTATAACCCTAACCCTAATGCTGTTTATAACCCTAACCCTAATGCTGTCTATAATTCTAACTCTAATGCTGTCTATAACCCTATTCATAATGCTGTCTATAACCCTAACCCTACTGCTGTCTATAACCCTAACCCTATTGCTGTCTATAACCCTAATCCTAATGCTGTCTATAAGCCTAAGCCTAATGCTGTCTATAACCCTAACTCTAATGATGTCTATAACCGTAACCCTAGTGCTGTCTATAACCCTAACCCTAGTGCTGTCAATAACCCTAACCCTAGTGCTGTCTATAACCCTAACCCTAGTGCTGTCTATAACCCTAACCCTAATGCTGTCTATAACCCTAACCCTAATGCTGTCTATAACCCTAACCCTAATACTGTCTATAACCTTAACCCTAATGCTGTCTATAACCCTAACCATAATGCTGTCTATAACTCTAACCCTAATTCTCTCTATAACCCTAACCCTAGTGCTGTCTATAACCTTAACCCTGTCTATAACCCTAATGATGTCTATAACCCTAACCCTAATACTGTCTATAACCCTAACCCTAATGCTGTCTATAACCCTAACCTTAATACTGTCTATAACCCTAACCCTAATGCTGTCTACAACCCTAACCTTAATACACTCTATAACCCTTACCCTAATGCTGTCTATAACCCTAACCCTAGTGCTATCTATAACCCTAACCCTAATGCTGTCTATAACTCTAACCTGAATGCTGTCTATAACCCTAAGCCGAATGCTGTCTATAACCCTTACCCTAGTGCTGTCTACAACCCTAAGCCTAATGCTGTCTATAATTCTACCCCAAATGCTGTTTATAACCCTAACTCTAATGCTGTCTATACCCCTTACCCTAATGTTGTCTATAACCCTAACCCTAGTGCTGTCTATAACCCTAGCATTAGTGCTGTCTATAATCCTAACCCTAATGCTGTCTATAACCCTAACCCTAGTGCTGTTTATAACCCTAACCATAATGCTGTCTATAACCCTAACCCTAGTGCTGTCTATAACCCTAACCCTAGTGCTGTCTATAACCCTAACCCTAATGCTGTCTATAACCCTAACCCTAGTGCTGTCTATAACCCTAACCCTAATGCTGTCTATAAACCTAACCTTAATACACTCTATAACCCTAACCCTAATGATGTCTATAATCCTAACTCTAGTGCTATCTATAACCCTAACCCTAATGCTGTCTATAACCCTAACCCTAGTGCTGTCTATAACCCTAACCCTAATGCTGTCTATAACCCTAACCCTAGTGCTGTCTATAACCCTAACCCTAATGCTGTCTATAATTCTAACCCTAATGCTGTTTATAACCCTAACCCTAATGCTGTCTATAACCCTAACCCTAGTGCTGTCTATAACCCTAACCCTAATGGTGTCTATAACCCTTACCCTAATACTCTCTATAACCCTAACCCAAATGCTGTCTATAACCCTAACCCTAATGCTGTCTATAACCCTAACTCTAGTGCTGTCTATAACCCTAACCCTAATGCTGTCTGAAACCCTAACCCTGTCTATAACCCTAACTCTAGTGCTGTCTATAACCCTAACCCTAATGCTGTCTGAAACCTTAAACCTAATGCTGTCTATGACCCTAACTAGTGCTGTTTATAACCCTAACCCTAATGCTGTCTATAACCCTAACCCTAGTGCTGTCTATAACCTTAACCGTAATGCTGTCTATAACCCTAACCCTAATGAGGTCTATAACCCTAACACTAATGCTGTCTATAACCCTAGCCCTAATACTCTCTATAACCCTAACCCTAATGCTGTCTATAACCCTAACCCTAATGCTGTCTATAACCCTAACCATAGTGCTGTCTATAACCCTAACCCTAATACTCTCTATAACCTTAATCCTACTACTCTCTTTAACCCTTACCCTAGTGCTGTCTGTAACCCTAGTCTTTATGCTCTCTATAACCCTTACCCTTATACTTTCTATAAGAATAATCGTGGCGCTGTCTATAACCCTAAACTGTAGTAATTTCTTTAAGAACATCTTTTAAACAATAAATACTTAAATCAGATTAAACACTTTTTGTTAAATAATATTTTTATCATTATCCTTTAATTACTTATATTATCTAGTACATATCGAAGAATTAATCAACAAAAATTATAGAATGTTTAAGTTTTAATAAATCTGGCGTATATTGCAGTCTCCAATGTAACAATAACGCAATATAACCATAGACACATTATTGTGACATTGGTTATTAATCAGTTCTTTACCCAACCCTCCATTCCCGCAATTAGTCAGCAATGTAATAATGATTTTTTGTATTACTGTTACATTTCCATGTAACGGTAGCCAGTGCCTTTTCAAAATGTACCAACTTTGAATAGTATGAACAACAAATTTAATTATTTTGTGAAAAAAAATCCATACTCCTTACAACAAAATTTTTATGTTTAAATTTACCTGTGTATGTTTTTTTGTTTAACACCATTTTGTCTTATAGACTTTTTGACATTGTTTTTCATCTCCCCCTTTAAAATAAATTAATATTGTATTCATATTGTGTAACAGATCAAATTTATTGGTTTGGTATGTTTTTTTGTTTTAGTTAATTTTATATTGATATTTTATAGTGTCTTTCTATGTTTCACTATAATTTCAGTCTGTTAGGGTGAAGGTTGGCACTTGTTTTAACATTTAAACAGTACCTGCCAACTTTTCAAAATACCCATGGGGGTTTTACATGCAAGATGGTTCTTATAGACTTACAAAACCAACAAGGGGGCTTTCAAATATAATTTAATGGTTTTTTTTTTGGCTTATTCATACTTTTACAAGCCTGTAGCCATTGTAAAATTAATTGTTTGGTTTAAATTGTGGACACAATTGCTCTTTCAGTTTCTATCTATCAATTATAATTTAATTGCCAAAAAAAGTGATACTAGACAAAAATGGTGATGCAAGGGCAATTACTGCTCACAAGAGTTGATGGATAATTTGGCTCATGTTTAACTGTATTTGTAGAACTTGTATGCTGATAAAGTTTCTCTCTATCCACTATAGTTTTCAATAAAAGATCTTAATTTGCTGATCATTTTCACTGCTTGCATTTTTTTCCATCTGTCAGTATTAAAGTTTCATAAATTTCATGATTGATGCCAAAAGAAGTTATGCATTTATAAACATTCAACATTATTCACTTTAAGACCCAAAAAATCAATTTCAGACAAGATATGGATGATGCCTCACTCGGCTCAATGTAGTTCTACATATATTAGATTTGACAAACAATAAAGTACAACTTGAAAGTGTTACATTGCCTTTTTTAAAAGACACAAATGATGCCCTCACCTGACCATAAGAAATTATAAATTTAACACTTAACAAATGCTTAATATGATGTTCTATCTTTTAGTTTAAGAATAATTTAAAAATCAAAATCCTGTTAACAAGCACACTTCCAAAAAAATCTGCTGAGTGCTAAGCAGGAAGGCAATAAATACTAATTTTATAGTCTTTGGTTTCACTCCACCTGGGTTGAACACACAACCTCCTGCACTCAAGGCAAACAAGAGACAACCAAAATGATCATATTTTTACATTTTTTTTAACAGTTCAGCCAAATAAAATTAAGACATAAAGGCCTTGCTTTTAAAGTTTAATAATCAAATATATCTCCAAATATAAAATGTAATCTGCAAATTATAACAAATTTACACAAAATAAAAATTTATTTCTAGGCTAATATGAAGTTCATATAATTATATGTAGTGAAAAGCATTTTTTGTCAAGGTACATGTATGATATGCCTTAAAATCATGTGGTTTATATGGTAACAATACTATGGGTCAACAATATAGTCATAGGATTCAATTAAAGTACAGTTATGTCTATGTTACTCAGTCATTCTCCCACTCCATTCTTTCCAGGAACCCTGAAAAATACTACAACCATTAAAAAAAGAAGTTTTCAACCTTTGCATAAAATTTTCAAGGTTCTGATGTATATTACAGTACACATATAAATCATCTGACTTGTTCTTTTTAATTTTAAATGTTATATTCCTTGTTACAATTAGGGGAATGCAAAGCCCTTACAACATGAACTAGAGGCTCTTAAGAGCCTATAGATGTCCCTCACCTTGTAGATGAGAAAAAAATTTTTGAAAAATATCTCATTTTGTTCATCTTGTATTGTTGATCATATAGTCTGTTTGTTGAATTGTCTCTCTATCATTTTTAGTTTTTGATCAAAACACAAAAGAGGGTGAAATAATACTAATATAAAGAAATAAAAGATATACTAACAATATCAAGAAATTGACTTGTTTTGTGATTAAAACTGTCTATTTATCTATCATAATTTTAACATTTAAGGCAAACACAAACAAGAATGTGTCCAAAGTACACAGATGCCCCACTCACACTATCATTTTCTCTGTTTATTGGACCGTGAAATTGGGTAAACAATCTAATTTTGCATTAAATTTAGATTGTTTACATCATACCATAGGGAAAAAGTGTACTAAGTTTTTCAAGTTGATTGGACTTCAACTTCATCAAAAACTACCTTGACCAAAAACTTTTACCTGAAACTCACACTTTTATTTTCTATGTTTAGTGGACCGTGAAATTGGAGTCAAAAATCTAATTTGGCTTTAAAATTTAAAGAATATCATATCATAAGGAACATTTGTACTAAGTTTCAATTTGATTTGACTTGAACTTGTAGAGGGACAGACGGACAGATGAACAGATAAACAAACGGACAGACCAACAGACCATAAAACATAATGCCCCTCTACTATCGTTGGTGGGGCATAAAAAAGGGTAAATATTGCCATTAAATGGCAATAACTCCAATAAGGATGTATTGAATATTACCTCCTTTTGTCTTTTTTGTAGATCTTGTCTTGCTTATAATTTTTTCTTATTTAAGTTTCCATCTATCTATTATAACTTTTAAGATACAAGTCAAATCGCAAAAAAATTGTACAAATCATCATCAAAGTGCAATAGAGTAATAAGAAGTGGGCTGAGGATTTCGACTTTGCAGATTAATTTGTAGAAGTCATGCAAATAAATTTTGCAATTTAAAGTTTCCCATTCTATTATAGTTTTTGAGATAATAGGCAAAAATTAACAAAAATGGTAAAATCGGTCATTTAAAGGCTAAAACTCATGACAATTTGGATGTGTACATATGAAAAATTAGGATAGTGCTCATCATTTTGAAATTTCCTCCCTGTCAGATTTGAAATCTCTATGTATAGCAATTTTCTAAATAATAGACAAAACTTGCAATTTACTCCATTGTTCTATTTTTAACCATGGAGTTAAACTTACATAATATAAAGGTGTATCATGTTTGCCTAGAAGTTCAGCTGCTGCAGACAAAGCACAGCCAGTTATTCCTCTGTAACACATGGCTATCAATGGACGACTTAAATCAACATTTTGTTGGTTAAATACTGAAAAAAATGTACAAATACAGATATTAACACAATAAATTTACAAACATTTTTATAATATCTGTATTCATCAAATCAGAACAAACGTTTTATAGGCATTACTGTTAAAATATTATCATGAATTTTCACACCAAATACAGAATTGAATCACTATAAACATAAAAAAAAATGAAATGATTTGACTTAATCTGGTACTGTGACCATCTTGAATATGCAGTTAGACACAATATTTAGTTTAATTTTATTGCTGAAAGGCTTGTGATAAAGAACAGCAATGAAGGGCTAATCCTTTGCTAAAGGTTTTGATAAGTATGTGTGTAGGGATTGGCAGTTGGTAAAAAGCAATTAACAGCATCTTTGTTAACTTCTGAATTAATTTTTCAATAGGTGTCTGTTTATAACATGTATATCAACGTAATATCTTGAACGTAATTTAGCAAAGAACTAAAGAGAATCTCGTTCATTTTTTGTTTCCTTTTATCTTATTTCATGTTTTTTAGTGCCATATTGTAGCTGATTGAAGGACTGAAGTTGTCTCATAGGTAATTATACCACTATAAGCAAAATACAAAGTGCAAATATCATTTGCACTAAGATCTTCTAATAACTATGTCTAAAAGAAACATTTAACTTCGAGCTATTCATATAACTATATTCTTACATTCCTTAATTTCATCTACAGCTTTAAAAGTTCCATCGTCATTAAACAATGATCTATATGGTATATTCTTAGCACCAGGAATAAAGTTCTTTATATCACCTAAAATAGAAAAAAATATATAAATAAAAGACTTGAAAGCTAGTGTTTTTATAAGTGGTCTGATTTCAAAAGATATTTGTTTCTTAAATTTTATTCTAATTTACAATTTCCTGTATTTAAAAAAGTTAAAAATTAAAAATAAAAAAACAAAAACAAATGTGCCAAGAAACATGTCCTGACGAAAAGTAGTTATCACATCATAGAAAGGTCAAATTAAGATTTCGGTGAAGTTCATAGATTTTGGTAGATTTTCAAATGGTTATGAGTAGTCTACTTGTTTCAAAGCAAAGTTTCTTCATTTAATACCAAATAAAGCCCTAACATACTTCAACCTTTGTCATAAGATCACTTTGCTTGCTTAAATACTAAAAACATTTTTCATAAAATAACTGCTGTCAGATGTGAAATTGATGATTAAATCAGATGCACATATAGGAATTTAACAAAATGGGGCTCTGGGCCCCTAAACCTAGGAAACATTTGGAGTGGTACACATGTGTACTAAGTTTCAAGTTAATTGGACTTCAGCTTCGTCCAAAACTACCTTGACCAAAAACTTTAACCTGAAGCCGGACAGACGGACGGACGCACAGACCAGAAAACATAATGCCCATAAATGGGGCACAAAAATCTCATCTATAATGTTACCTATACTTGTCTGTATTACTTTATTAAATGCACCTGGACCACGAGCATCTATGATTTGCTCTTTCTTTGAATTAACACTATCCTTCATATGGTGGTAATTCTTCATCAATGATTGATCTAGTCTTGATTTGAAATCACCTCTCTGATAAATAACAAAGGAAGATGACATGTTATTAACCAAAATTATCTAAAGTTTTTAGAAATGTATGTAGACTTTGGCAAAACTGTGAAATCAAATACTGTGGATTAGACATTATTCATGGAATATGCATTTCTGTAGATTTTGTGGGTTTAGGTTATTATATTACTCGATTTATTTCACTTGACTGGGTGGAGTTTAACCGATCCACTCATAATAAACCAGTCCATCTATAGATAGGTGTTTTAGGATAAACTCATCTATGAAGTGTCCAGTCATTCTTTGGTAAATTTCTTTGATGACACTGATAGGTGATGAGAAATCAGTAATAATTAGAACGGCAATCATCCTTATCACACACATCTTCAAATAGACTGTCATTATGCAAATTAAAACGTAAGCTCTGGCTGATCAGTTGAAATAACATTGGTAATCATGGTAATACATGTAATACCACTAATTTAAATGTTCATGAAATTTCAGAAATTCAAATTTTCTATAGATTTGTATGCAGAATTTTGCAGAACCATGAAATGAGGTATCCACCAAAAAATAATGTGTACTAAACTAGGCAGCCTTTCCCTTGATCTATTGGTTTTTCCTCTTTGATCTTTATAATTTTAACCAAATCTCACGCATTTGCAGCATGAAAACTTGGCCCATGCAGTGCTGTATGTCTTAAATCATACAAGTCTAGAACACCTACAAAGTTGTTTTTTCAGTTTTTTTAACCCTTGATATTGGAAGCACTTCAACATCTTGTTTGTTGAAATTTTACCCTTCAGACAAAGGTAACAAAAATAACCTGTATTAAAATATTTTCAGCTGTATACCTCTACATCTGGTTCCTCTGTAGTAACTGGATAACCATCTCTCACCCATTTCCTTAGTCCACCATCTAATACTGATGTGTTTCTGTGGCCATACAACTATAACATACACACACTATTTTTATTGAAGAAAGACAGTTGAAGGTTTGTGATTGTAGACAAAAAAAAAAATGTTCATCTAAAAAATAAAACAGATAAAAAAATCTTATAAACATGATAAAATTGAATGCTTGGATTATAAGATAGGCTTGCTTCCTACAGTCAAGACGGACAATGTGGTCTGTCACAGTTTGCTTTTATTTCTATAAAAAATTCAAAATATTGCATATATATATTTTTAATGATTACAGATCTTAGAAATATAAGGCCAACTAAAATTAATTAGTAGATTTTCATCCAAAGTTTTGAAAAAAATGGGGCGGGTGGGAGAATTTTATTTTTTAAATTTTATTCAATTTGAAACCTTCTTGTGGCGTGAACTTCATATATATGCAAGTGTTATAATTTAAAAATTTAGCTTAAATACCATGTAAATGTTTAAACATGTATAAAGAATCATACATAATTCTTGAATAAACATCTCTGATTTGCAACGCAGACTGTTCTACATGCAATTGCTACTTTAGAAACATATTTTCAGCAAACAGTAAAACCATGGAGAAATTCTCTACTCATTTGACTACCAACTCCAAATTTATTTTGCTCTCTAAGCGATGGTTTGTAGTCCCCATAAACTTATGCAAATGCAATGGTATGCAGCACAAGTATTATGAATAAAATGAACACTCAAACAAGTGTTGCCAGGAATAGTAAAGTTGGCGCTTTTAAGATTCTCAAGTTATGCAAGAAGTGACGCATATATAATTACATTGTAAATGGTATTTTGTGTTTTTAAACAAAAACAATAGCCATAGGTAAATCTAAGGGTTTTCTAGTACACAATGTGTATGTTTGCCGACTTTTTGAACTCTTTTTTTTCTACCAATTTGTTCCATGATTCTTGCACTTTGGAAATCATTCACAGCCCAAATTTGCTTACACAAAGTCAATGTATTATTAAATAAATCCACAATTTTCTGATGAAAGAAATTTCCAATTTGTGACATACCGCGATTTGCGTTGGACACAACGTATTTAATACTCGTAACCCGAATATTTCATGCCCTTCTGGTAATCTTTCTATATTCTCCGTAGATGATACTGTCATCATTGAGCAGCAGATTTTGTCAACATAATCGTTTTAAAGTACTCGAAACAAGAAATATGAAAACGGAAATTTTATAAACAGGAAGTTCGAATGAAACGAAATTATTGACGGTTACCAGTAACGGAAGTGAACAAAATCCGGAAATCGTAAATTTTGCAAAAAAAAAAAAATCGGGGCGGGACGATTTCAGAGGGGCGGGCGGGGATGAAAATCTATCAATTAATTTTAATTAGCCTAACATATCTGTTTATATCAACTAAGACATTGTTTCTAAAAGTAAAGCTTTGATCACATCAGAACATCCTGTATTATTATTCCACATGCTATCAACTGTTTGTCATTAAGGCAAAATTTGTACAATATATATATACAAGAGAAGTCCATTTTAATAAAGCAACTAGTAAGTACATATTGTAGCTACATGTATATATATATGTCATATTTCTAGTTCTTTTGACTACTTTCGTCTGATGTAAATTGTTTTGACTACTGTTGTATTGTTATATGTTCGCTGCTTCTACTTATTTAATTTTACCTTGGATTTTGGAAATTTTGAGAATACTTTTTTACTATTTAACCTAAAAATCTCCAATTGTAACTTTCTCTATCACATTAACATGATTAAAAAATGAAAGCTCTGTAACAGATTAATAATTATGATACCTTACCCTAAGAAGCCACCAAGCTCTGAGCGCAGCATCAGAATTCATTCTATCATATAATACAACATGCGTATCTGTTGAAACACCAAGACTCTGTACATAATCGGTGAAGCAATGGGGGTCCGGCAAGTCAAACGGAATTAGTGGAGTGCTCTTTGAACAATTCTGTGGATTAAAATACACTGAGGATGGTATGTGGCCCCTGTTATAAATAAAAAATAAATATGTGTATCACGGAATATCATATATGTATTGCCAATGTAGAAAAATAAACAGGATCATTATGGAATATGGTTTATATGGCCCCTCTTAAAAAATTAAAACTGTTCATTATGGAATATGATTAAAATTGAATTTGCCAATTAAAACTATCTTCACACAAGCAGTCAGAGTTATATGACATAAATTACAACTTTTCTGACAAGTCAGAAAGTTTGTTATCATGAGTTATCTCCCATCCTTTTTGTTTAAAAAAAAAAACCTGACTTCCACATGTCATATAAATTTTCATGCAATTTTTGTTCTATCACAATTTTGAATTTTGACTTGATTTGTTTAAAAATAAAAAAATAAAAAATATTTCAAGTTCTGTGGAAAGAAACTGACCAAAATAAGAACTGAAATTAAATCTTATCATTTGCACCTTTTTATTTTTCATGTTTTTTTACCTCAAATAACATAAACTTAATTTAGAAATTTTACTGAAAGTACTATAGTAAGTTGCTCTAAAAAGTAAATATGTGTGAAAAAAAAAGAAATAATGTAATTGTAAAAGGAAGAAAATATATCACCACATGGTGATAACAAAGATAAATTTTTGGTGGTTAATGCCACTTTTCATACTTCTTGTGGCAGTCCATTCTTATTCATTAAGCTAGAGTACATGTCACTACACAGAGAGAACATTCAGCTCAGGAAACAGAAAATCTTTGTGAATCAAAATTGGAGACAAATGCACCTTAATTTATGTAATTGCAGGTTTCATACTAACAACCTCAGTATTTACAGGCTAGTGTTTAATATACTGTAGAACAACATTAACATAAACAACTCTGTCACTGAGGCCTCTATGTGACAGATAATAAGATAATATATATACATACTGTTGATAGAAATCTTTATATCCGTCAGTTTTGTCATCATCAAAATCATACGATGAATCAAGGACTCTGAAATCTTTACCAAGTCTGTTTCCTCTCCATACAGATGCTAGCTTTTCCCTCAGATGGTTAGTAGAGACCAATAAACCAACCCTTTTAATGGTCATGTCTTCTTATTCTTAAAAAAAAGTTATAACCAGTTCTAATTAGGCCACAATAAATATATAATTGTTTCCAGCCTCACGACAGAACAGAATGTTGTGTATGGCATGTATGGGGCAGTCTATGGGGTGAGGATGGGTGGTTTTTTTTTAAATTTCAAACCATTTATCTCTTATAATTATTATGTTTGCCTTTTATTCTCTATTCATTATATTTTAGCTTCCAATTATTCTCTATTCATTATTCATATTTTTAAGCCTAAAATTTTTCTCTTTTTTTTTTTAATTGTTCTGTCCCTTAAATTTACCACTATTATCTATTCTATAAAACCCATCCAAACCCTCCAATTTTTAACACCTTCACTAAAATTAATTTGGCTCCTTTAATTTTCATAAAATTTTAACAAAGTATTTACTTTGACCCTTTGACAAAAAATATAAAAATTTCAAAAATTTTAAACCAACCATTTTATCAGAAAAATTACACTGGTTATAATCATGATAATAGCAGTTTGACAAACACTAACTTTGATCGTTGAGAAGCTTAATATTCCCTTAACAACACAAAGTAATTAAAACTTTTTAGTTGATTTTACAGAGTTATCTCCCTGTAGTGTTAGGTACCACCTTAATTGTGATACATATTTAACTCTTAGCTTATATATATATAGAGTATCTATTATTTTAGTTCAGCAATTTTATGAATATAACTAAAAAACTTTAATGAAAATTAAATTAAATGAAATTGTCTAATGCACACCTTTCATTTTTAAAATTGTGGTATGTTTGGGTTTTTAAACATGTAAAAAACATATGCAGTCGAGTGACTTCTTTGAGATTTCTTGTAAAAAAGTTAAAAAAAAATATATCTTATTTAATTCTTTCATCTAATAGTAGTAGTATGACCATACCACACTTTCAGTCAGTATAATTAGAGTTAACATCATGAACATACTTGGGTAGATTTCAAATTTTCTTCTCAATCTTTTTGTTGCTAAAATCAGTAAATTGTTGCACTCATAAACAGTGAAAGTAATACTCTATTACAATCTCATGAAAAAACAAGAATGTGTCCACAGTACACGGATGCCCCACTCACACTATCATTTTCTATGTTTAAAGGACTGTGAAATTGGAATAAATTCTCTAATTTGGCATTAAAATTAGAATGATCTTATCAAAGGGAACATATATACTAAGTTTCAAGTTGATTGGACTTCTACTTTATCAAAAACTACCTTGACCAAAAACTTTAACCTGAAATTTGCACTATCATTTTCTATGTTCAGTGAACCGTAAAATTGGGGTCAAAACTCTAATTTGGCATTTAAATTAGAAAGATCATATCATAGGGCACATGTATACTAAGTTTCAAGTTGATTGGACTTCAACTTCATCAAAAACTACCTTGACCAAAAACTTTAACCTGAAGCCAAAAACTTTAACCTGAAATTTGCACTATCATTTTCTATGTTCAGTGAACCGTAAAATTGGGGTCAAAACTCTAATTTGGCATTTAAATTAGAAAGATCATATCATAGGGCACATGTATACTAAGTTTCAAGTTGATTGGACTTCAACTTCATCAAAAACTACCTTGACCAAAAACTTTAACCTGAAATTTGCACTATCATTTTCTATGTTCAGTGAACCGTAAAATTGGGGTCAAAACTCTAATTTGGCATTTAAATTAGAAAGATCATATCATAGGGCACATGTATACTAAGTTTCAAGTTGATTGGACTTCAACTTCATCAAAAACTACCTTGACCAAAAACTTTAACCTGAAGCCAAAAACTTTAACCTGAAATTTGCACTATCATTTTCTATGTTCAGTGAACCGTAAAATTGGGGTCAAAACTCTAATTTGGCATTTAAATTAGAAAGATCATATCATAGGGCACATGTATACTAAGTTTCAAGTTGATTGGACTTCAACTTCATCAAAAACTACCTTGACCAAAAACTTTAACCTGAAGCCAAAAACTTTAACCTGAAATTTGCACTATCATTTTCTATGTTCAGTGAACCGTAAAATTGGGGTCAAAACTCTAATTTGGCATTTAAATTAGAAAGATCATATCATAGGGCACATGTATACTAAGTTTCAAGTTGATTGGACTTCAACTTCATCAAAAACTACCTTGACCAAAAACTTTAACCTGAAGCCAAAAACTTTAACCTGAAATTTGCACTATCATTTTCTATCAGTGAACCGTAAAATTGGGGTCAAAACTCTAATTTGGCATTTAAATTAGAAAGATCATATCATAAGGAACATGTGTACTAAGTTTCAAGTTGATTGGACTTCAACTTCATCAAAAACTACTTCGACCAAAAACTTTAACCTGAAATTTGCACTATCATTTTCTATGTTCAGTGAACCGTAAAATTGGGGTCAAAACTCTAATTTGGCATTTAAATTAGAAAGATCATATCATAGGGCACATGTATACTAAGTTTCAAGTTGATTGGACTTCAACTTCATCAAAAACTACCTTGACCAAAAACTTTAACCTGAAGCCAAAAACTTTAACCTGAAATTTGCACTATCATTTTCTATGTTCAGTGAACCGTAAAATTGGGGTCAAAACTCTAATTTGGCATTTAAATTAGAAAGATCATATCATAGGGCACATGTATACTAAGTTTCAAGTTGATTGGACTTCAACTTCATCAAAAACTACCTTGACCAAAAACTTTAACCTGAAGCCAAAAACTTTAACCTGAAATTTGCACTATCATTTTCTATCAGTGAACCGTAAAATTGGGGTCAAAACTCTAATTTGGCATTTAAATTAGAAAGATCATATCATAAGGAACATGTGTACTAAGTTTCAAGTTGATTGGACTTCAACTTCATCAAAAACTACTTCGACCAAAAACTTTAACCTGACATGGGACAGACGGACGAACGGACGAACGAACAGACGGACGAACGGACGCACAGACCAGAAAACATAATGCCCCTCTACTATCGTAGGTGGGGCATAAAAAGTTCCACAGCAATATTCATGATATTATTTACATACGAAAACATATTTTAAAATAACATAGTTGAACAATGATCCCCAGTCAGTATAAGCTCTAGATAGATTTATTGCGAACCCTATCTTAGTTTTCCATAGATTCACCTGCAAGTTACCTGTCCATTTAAACTTTTGTAAGTCCTATTGTCCCATCTAACAAATACAACAGGTATTGTTCTCTGTGTAGTTTATTCACTGGGACCTTTAAATTTCTTCTAGGAGAAATATATCACTCATTGATTAATTTACCTGACCAAAAAATTATCTTCTTTTTTATTGAAATACTTCTAATAACTCACATAAACTGTATGCAATATTGTATTTATTCAATATTATCATTAATATATTTTCAATCTGTTCAATATAAAATCTGGTTTAATACTAAAAAGTTTATTTCAGACACATTTTTTAGTATTTTCCAATGAATTTACATGTTTTTGTTGTTGTTCATTTATAGACTTATGTTAATGAAGACCTTAATTTAAAAATAATAATATTCAATTTTGTATTTATCAAACACACAAAAATATTGAATATTTGATCAGAAATCAACTTTTAATTTTTGAATCAGTATTACAAATGTAATATTGAACACATTAAAAACGAGTTACTCCAGGTATCGAATAAATACAACACCACATGCAGTTTTGTGAGTCCTTACTTAGTATTGGTATAAGTATTTTTTCTTCATTGACAGTTCAATTTTTTACTCAGGTAGATTAATCAATGAGTGATATATTTCTCCTAGAAGAAATTTAAAGGTCTGAGTGAATAAACTACACAGAGAACAATACCTGTTGTATTTGTTAGATGGGACAATAGAACTGCCAAAAGTTTAAATGGACAGGTAACTTGCAGGTGAATCTATGGAAAACTACGATAGGGTTCGCAATAAGAGCCTAAGGAACGAACCATTTAATTTGAGGAGGCAGTCTGAGATATTTGAGAGAAAAACATCTGACTCTGATGTTTGCCTTAAACAAAAATTCTGGCCCTATCTGGATTGAAAACAATTGAAATTTATTAAAAAATTCCAGCACAAGAATTATGCAATTTCCATAATTAAAAATAATTCCAAGTTCAAATAATAGCCTGTTATATATATTTCAATGTATATATATACATGGTAGCAATATTTGTAATAACTCTATCTCATAAAGCATTGAATTCACAGCATAAAATTTCATTACATGTACATGATGTATATTACATTAAAAAAATATATATATAATTTATATCTATTCAAACCTTTAGATTACTGATAAGTATATATAAAGCTCAAATAAATCACATTTAAATATCTTTTTAACAACAATTCATCACACATATGTCCCATTCACATCAAATAAAATGAAAATAATAATGATAATAATCTGTTTATATATATGCAATGTTTTCTTGTTTTTTAACACATTATATAATCATATGCAGAACGTGCATCCTGAAGTTGACCTTGATCTAAAAACAAGGCCAAACTTGCAATATCAATCAGTAGGAAATGATGTAATAATTTTTTTACATGTCAACGACCTCAAAAGTCACGTCTTCAATTCTAAGTCACATTTACCTACTAAGGATGTCTGTCTTGGTTGCAAACATTATTTTAGAAATACAGCTGTCACACAATCAGGAGGTTTGACTAGCTATAAAACCATGTTTAACCAGTTATTTCTTCAGAAAATGTCTGTTCAAAGTCAGCAATGTGACAGTTTTTTTCTCATGTTCCTTTCATTCATAATGTTGGAATTTATCAGTTTTTGTGGACTTTCTATTTTTTTAATTTGTCTTGGAGTTTGGTATTTTTTGTTATACTATTTAACTTTATATAACCCTGATAATGACATTTGGACAACATTAATGTACATGTTGTATTTGATAACCAAAATCCATATTTTTATATGGTCCTTTTCAACATAACAATGTTTTCTATTGACTTTGAAAGAATTATGGCAACTTCAATTTTCTAATAATTAGCTGGATTATAATCATTCATGGGGTATTTTATTTCATGATTATTGTTAATTTGTTTATGGGTTTAAAACTGAAGTGACATACAATTTCACTCAGTGTTCAACAAATTAGGAATTTCAGATAGAATTCTATATATGTACCATGTATACAGAATTAGTTAAAACCAACAAAATTGTGTACTAATAAAATGTACAGGGTAATTTGAACCTCAATCATTGAAATCCATGAAATTAAAACATTGATAAAATGATAAAAAAATGGCATTTATGTACCATGGGAAGATCATTTGGAGTTTTTTCAATGATATACCCATTTTAAAAGTCATCTAGATCTGGGGACAAAACTAATTGATTCTTTTGGGTGATTTTTTTACCATATGATATTAAAAGTAACAACTAATAAAGTAATAAACATGATAAATATAATTTCTAATGAAAAAAAAGGTTTAAATTTTTGCTAAAATTTTTGTACCCTTGAGCCTCATAATAATCATAGGACTAAAATAAAATTAATGTTAATAACATACATCTCTACATCATGTACATTGACATATGAAATAAGGAATCCACTTGTGTTTTTTATACAATTATCATGTAGACTGATCACGCTTTCTAAGCTAGAATAGGATATTCCTGATCTTAAGAACTTGCTCTACAAAACCCCATCAATTATACCATGCAGGCTTATAATGGTCCAAATAATTAGGATGTCTTGAACGGCTATTTCATTTTTCTAATCTTTCTTTGACACCTACCTAGCCTCTCAAGAGGGAGGTAATTGGGGGTTCTGAACACAGAAACAAGTGAAATTAAAATTGCAAAAACACATTGCATGGTAAATTATAAAAATCAAGAAAGAGAAGCATAAAAAT
Source organism: Mytilus galloprovincialis (assembly GCF_965363235.1). Classification (NCBI taxonomy): domain Eukaryota; kingdom Metazoa; phylum Mollusca; class Bivalvia; order Mytilida; family Mytilidae; genus Mytilus; species Mytilus galloprovincialis. Next base: position 111,977,441 of record NC_134840.1, on the reverse strand, counting down.
ATAATCCTAAATATTCTAGTTTATATTATAAATAAATAGGTAATTAAAAGGTACTAGAAGTTCGCTAGTTGCAAATGTTTAAAAAAATATACACTGACGTATGCGGCTTAGCTTAGCGAAAGGTAATGCAAACTTTATTAGATTAACTCTCTAAGGAACGATCGTTTCCATTGGTCAATTCAAACTTTCGACCTCACACCTTCGAAAATAGAACACACATACTATAACGTTGAATGGACTGATTAATATTCAAGTATCTGGTCAAGGTCGTTTAAAGCTTCCATCGACATATTCTCATACATGATTCCAATCACAATTCTAGCTTTTATAAATGTGCATGTGAAATTCATTGGTTTTATAGTTTTCTGCAATTGGTAGTAAAGTTTAAACTTTAAAATCTTAACAGTTTTCACATCTAAATATTCAATTTAAATGTCTCCTCTAGATCAAGGGACAACATCAAAAGTTCAATGTAGGATAAAAAAAGACTCAATTCACATATTTTTTCATTTATTCCTCCCCCCCCCCTTGCTAATCCTGCATTTTCTTTTACTCAATGGACTCGATAAATTAACGTTGTACTTGAAAAATGAAACCGTACTTTTCTACAAACACTTCATATTCTTTTCTGAGTTTTATGTATTCGACATAGGATAGCGATTTTTTTCTGATTCTGTTTACTTGAAGAAAAAAAAATCCCGAAATTGTAAGTAAATTCATAACATGTAACCAAACATGCTTTGTTAAGAAAAAACGGAGATGGCCAATCATGGCACAGAGGATGATTAAATGTAGTTTATAAACTCCAACGATATACTTTATTAGGTTTTGCTATTCTCGGTTGAAAAACGAACGTAAACTAAATATCATTGAGATGGGAGCCATCTCTGTGGGCCCCGCTGTGAATAATGTGCATTAAAAATTGTATCTTTACCATAGGACATAGGTTTGTCAACTGAAATCAAAGTTTTTGACCTTGACCTTTGACCTAGGAAGTTGTAAATAAATTATGACACACCCTTTGGTGTTGGTTTATATACATGTCTAGTATAAACTTTGAAATCATAACGGTTCTCAAGATATAGAGCGGACACGATCTTTACCATAGGACATGGGGTTGTCAACTGAAACCAAAGTTTTTGACCTTTAACTTTGCCCTAGGCAGTCGTTCATAAAATATGACACACCCTCTGGTGTTGATTCATATACATGTCAAGTATAAACTTTGAAATCATAACGGTTCTCAAGATATAGAGCGGACACGATCTTCACCACAGGACACAGGGTTGTCAACTGAAACCAAAGTTTTTTTACCTTGACCTTTGACCTAGGAAGTTGTACATACATCATGACACACCCTCTGGTGTTGGTTCATATACATGTCAAGTATAAACTTTGAAATCATAACGGTTCTCAAGATATAGAGAGGACACGATCTTCACCACAGGACACAGGGTTGTCAACTGAAACCAAAGTTTTTTTACCTTGACCTTTGACCTAGGAAGTTGTACATACATTGTACATCGTGACATGCCCTCTGGTGGTGGTTAATAAACATGTAAAGTATAAAGTATGCAATCATAATGGTTCTCTAGATATGGAGCAGACACAAAGTTAAAGTGTAACGGACGGACGAACGGACGGACAGACTGATCACTATAGGGCGACCCCCCTTTGACCTAGGAAGTTGTACATACATCATGACACACCCTCTGGTGTTGGTTCATATACATGTCAAGTATAAACTTTGAAATCATAACGGTTCTCAAGATATAGAGCGGACACGATCTTCACCACAGGACACAGGGTTGTCAACTGAAACCAAAGTTTTTTGACCTTGACCTTTGACCTAGGAAGTTGTACATACATCATGACACGCCCTCTGGTGGTGGTTAATAAACATATAAAGTATAACTTATGATAATGGTTCTCTAGATATGGAGCGGACACAAAGTTAAAGTGTTACGGACGGACGGACGGACAGACTGATCACTATAGGGCGACCCGCCTTTGACCTAGGAAGTTGTACATCGTTCATAAATTATGACAAACCCTCTGGTGTTGGTTCATATACATGTCAAGTATAAACTTTGAAATCATAACGGTTCTCAAGATATAGAGCGGACACGATCTTCACCACAGGACACAGGGTTGTCGACTGAAACCAAAGTTTTTTTACCTTGACCTTTGACCTAGGAAGTTGTACATACATCATGACACACCCTCTGGTGTTGGTTCATATACATGTCAAGTATAAACTTTGAAATCATAACGGTTCTCAAGATATAGAGCGGACACGATCTTCACCACAGGACACAGGGATGTCAACTGAAACCAAAGTGTATTACCTTGACCTTTGAACTAGGAAGTTGTACATACATCATGACACGCCCTCTGGTGGTGGTTCATAAACATGTAAAGTACAAAGTATGAAATCATAATGGTTCTCTAGATATGGAGGGGACACAAAGTTAAAGTGTTACGGACGGACGGACGGACGGACAGACTGATCACTATAGGGCGACCCGCCTTTGACCTAGAAAGTTGTACATACATCATGACACGCCCTCTGGTGGTGGTTAATAAACATGTAAAGTATAAAGTATGAAATACTAATGGTTCTCTAGATTCGGACGGACAGACAGACTGATCACTATAGGCTACCCGCCTAAAGGCGCGGCCCTAATTAAATATTGTAAATATTTATAGACCGTTGGTTTTCCCGTTTAGATGGTTTTACACAAGTAATTTTGGGGACCTTTATAGCTTGTTGTTCAGTGGCTCCGTGTTGAAGGGCGTACATTGACCTATCATGGTTTACTTTTATAAATTGTTATATGGATGGGGAGTTGTCTCATTGGCACTCACACCACATCCTCCTATATCTATGTAAATAGACACAAACAGTTTTTAAAAAAGTGTTTATTCATTAAATCATTCAAATGTATCGATAGAAAGGTGAGTTTCTTCTTGTGCATGCATTTAGTCATCCTTAATTTCTTGATATTTTGTTTATCAGTTTATATAAATCATACACGTTTCGTTTTGTATTTCATTTTAAATACGAATACATACTACATATACTTTAGCAGATAGTTCAACAATGTTGTGCAGCTCTATTCTTACAGTATAAAATTGAAAGATAAATGTTCATCCATTTAAAATCGAAAACAGTACATTTATATTTAAAAAAGGAAGATGTGGTATGATTGCCAATGAGACAACTATCCACAAGAGACCAAAATGACACAGAAATTAACAACCATAGGTCACCTTACGGCTTTCAATAATGAGCAAAGCCCATACCGCATAGTCAGCTATAAAAGGCCCCGAATTCAAACAAGAGAATTGTTCCTTATAAACTACGATTTCTCACAAGTATTAATTTATTATTTAGTTCCACACATGCATAAGAAATAATCTTCGCCGATGTAACATTTCAATTTATTACAACAACATGCCTTCACTGAATTCATTCAGGTGCACCAATGATATGATTAAAGTTATTTTGTTTCTATCTTTGGGGGACAATTTCCTCCGTTTATGGTACGCTTATAGCTACATTTTTGTACTGTGTATATGTTTTATAGCATGAAAATAATAAAAGAGGAATGTCAGTGCAACCACTGATTAATGATTGTAATGGATCAGTATTATGAGATACTTATTATAAGTGACTACGACATTGTAAGGATTATAACCTATTGTCAGTATGAAAGAAATTAAAAGCGGTTCATATATTCATCTGTATAAAAGCGGCACATGTATTTTATTTTATCCTTATATTTCTCATCATGCCGGATACAAAATAATTGAGTTGCTGCATGCAAAGAACTAAATATTACTTAAAACAAACTATCAGTATAATATTTTGACCCCACTATTTGAAGTTAATAACTATCAGTATATTTCGACCCCAATATTTGAAGTTAATAAAACATTTATTTATTTATTTTGACCAAAGGTTTGTAAACTATACAAATCATTGTTTTTACGTTCTTAGTAACATAGTAAATTCCATTGTCGGTCACCTGTGTCAATTCACGTGCACACTTATTACATTGTTGTTGTATTTAAATCTTTCAGCCAATGAAATGAAACGAAACAAGTTGTTTGTTTGTGATACGCCAGAATGTTATCAATGAACTATCAAACGCTAAAGTCGACTGCATTTCAGTATATATTCATAGTAATTTATAGTAATTTAATAGCACTTAATGTGATCCTTGGCCACAGATAATTTAAATCATTCTCCAGACTAACTTTGAATTTAGTCCTCAGATTTAGTTTTTAATTAAATCAATGATTTGTACATGTTGTATGGTGACACTATACAAATCCTTGATTAAATGCTGGACAAGCACGAAAATTAAGAGTACCAATTAACACCAAACACTGAAAATAAATACAAAATGTAAGAGGAAACACAATGCATGCCCATCAAACCAAACACAAGAAAACGAGAAATAAAACATCAAAACACGAAAACATGTGAACTAAACAGTGTGACATGCTGCACCATGTGCTCGAAAATTACGCTTTACGTACCCTCTATCTAGTCTAAAAAATAATGACGGCTGTCAAGGGAGTAGCCTGCCAGACGTCATAATTATTTGGACTACCCTCTATATATATACAGGTTCATATAATATGATATATATATAAAATTATTTGTTCTGACTTCTGTCAAGTATTGCATATAATTTCACCTGGTATTATACAGAAACAGTGAAGATAACCTATCATTGAGAAATTGTGCCTCTTATCATTGAAAAAATATATCTCTCGTTATTTTTTTGTTGTTTTTTTTTTTTGTATTTGTACTTTGTAAATGTGAGGTGAAATGGGTTTAAACAACTATTGACCTTTGACAGTTGTTTCATAAGATCAACTTGAAGTTTTCAATTCGTTCAATCATAAAACTGTATAAATAGTTTCCTTACTTTCAATTTCCCCATTAAACTTTTCAACACAGGTAAAAACTTCTGCTCCACTGGGTTGACACTCATGGGAGATAACTAGAAATTAGTGCCACAAGAAGGGACCATCTCAAAATCCAACAAATAAATTACTTCAAGAAAGTAGATAACTTTTTTGTTCATCACTTAAATCGTTAATTTTCATTGTTTTTGACAAAATATTGTAATGTCCAGTCGACATAAAAACAAAGTAAAATAAAAGTCATACAAATCATAAAGTTCTGATTTTTTTTATCATAATTATTTCCCCTTTCGAGCTCTTTTTTATTTACTGGGTCCCGGTTATCCCCTTTTCTCCTAAGTAGGAAACCAGACAAACTTCGGACAAGGAATAGATTTTCTCTTTGATCACCATATATAACTTAGTTGTTAACAAACAGTGGTAATTGTTTTCAGATAAAGACAAGAAATATTAACCGATGTATCACATATTTTTCAGAATTGTAAAACGAAAAGCTTTAAAAGATCAACATAGACATGAAATCTAATGATTCATTCCTGTTTTGTTCTAAATTAATCTCATGTTTCTCAGACTTCTGTCACGTCTGTTGTTCTGGCCAAAAGTACTGCATAATTTTACATTGTAAAAGTCAAGTGTCAGTGATGATAACTTATGTCTCCAATTATACACGAAGAGACATAATATGTGACAGATGTCACTTTGTTTACTTGGGTATCAGGTCGTTCGCGCCCAATACACTTTCGCACCCTACACTTTAGATTTTATCAACACATAAAAAAACGTCAGAATCTCACTTGATTTAGAAACAATGAAAAAAATATATTTCTATATAGAGCAGTACACTTGCCTAAACATGATTAACATCTCACTTTATTTAGAAACAATGAAAAAAATATATTTATATAGAGCAGTACACTTGCCTAAACATCATTAAGATTTATTCAACACATTAAAAAATGTTGTCAGAATCTAATTATATGTAGAGAAAAATGAAAAAAAAAATTATATATATAGCAATACGATTCCAAATTATATAAATAATACCAATGAAAATTGTGCTCAAACGTATGGGGTGTGAACGGACTTTGGGTGGGAACGTGTAGGGTGCAAAGTGAAAGGGCGCGAACATTAATGGGTGCGAACGTGATTGGGCGCGAACAGACCCGGATTCGTTTACTTGTTTTTGTTATCTGTTTTGGGGAAATTATTAGAGAATGACACTATAGTTTGCGGAACAAGTGTTATTGTGTAGAGAGCTTTAAATCTGCTCTCGAGAAACATCAGTAAATCGACGGCCCCATCACTCCCATTGTATAAAAGCCAGAATAATTTGGTAACTACGACGTACATTGTATTCATACAGATTGAACATGATCATGATGATGATCATGATGATGATGAAAAGAAAAGTTTTTTTTTTCAGAACAAAAACCTGCATTTCTAAGCTTTTCTGTATTTTGTGATCTGTAGGTGTCGCTGTTGACACTGGATTGTCTCCCTTGTAAATGCAAATGCTCTTTTGTTCTGACGTTGGAAAGTTTCTGGCGGAAAGAACTTAAACTAGCCGAAAAGTTCTGGAGGAACTTCTCAACTAGTTACTTTGTTCTTCCTCTGGTTTAAAAAATCCACCGTAACAAAGTGACTAGTTGAAAAGTTAATAAGGAACAGCACAAAAGTTCCAACAGAACTTATCAACCAGGCAGAAAGTTCTATTTGGAGAATTGATGCAAAGTAACATATTATATTTGAACCTTTCAAAGTGAAACAAAGATACTGATTACAAAAGTCAAAAGGAACTTATATCAAGAAAATCAACTAGCCATAGCAAATAAGTCAAAACCGGAACTTACAAACTAGCCCAAAAGTTCCAACAGAACTAAATCAACCAGTCACAAAGTTCCATTTGGAGAATTGATTCAAAAACCCACATGAGGAGGGGGTATTTTTCCCTCTCTTGAAGGCACTATGAATACTAAATTTGTATGATAATGCAACTTATTCCGTTTACCGTGAGCTATGAAATACAACTTCAATTTTGCTGGGAGAGTTTGTTGTCCCCCCTCAGTACATCAAAATTTAAATACATTTTCATTATTTCCCCAAAAATAAAGTTCCATGCCCCTTTTTTCATATTTGTCCCAAAAGAAACCCCTTTCAGTTCGTTGGATATTCTTGTAAATTAATGATTTGCTCTTATATAAACTAATACTTATCTTCCCCCTCTTTCAACAAAAAGGACAAAAGTATGGTAAACTAGTTTTTCTGTTCCGCCAGAACTATACAACTAGCAACATTGTTCCAGGACTTTTCAACTAGATACTTTATTCCAGAACTTTTGGACTGCACTCGGAATAACACAACTAGTTGGAAAGTTCCATCGGAATGAAATAACTAGTTGAAAAGTTCCACTGGAACAAAGTAAATGATGGAACATAGTTGCTGTTACATCAATACTAAAGTCTCACATGTACAATTTTCACTCTGGTAAACAACTCGCATGTACTTCAAATATTTACTTATAGACCTGTGGCAACTGTACTTAAAAATATACATTTATATATATCATGTTTATCATTTAACAAGAAAAATAAAAAAAAAAAATTATGTTGCGATCTTAATCAAAACTGTGTGACTCGCAAATAAAGTCACCCAACAATTGCTATAGTGTTTCATTAGAGACGGAGTAGTTGTTGTTTTTTCTTATGACAATAAAAGCTCTAAATCAATAATATCAATCCTGTGTTAACATGGTTAAAGAATATCTTATGTATTATAAGTTATCTACGTTCATATCTGTAGATATGTATATTTTAACACCCTGAAGTACCCCAGTACACCATGAGACATAGTCGAAGGGTGTACAGGGTACTGAAGGGTGTTAAAATATCCATATCTACGGATATGAACGTAGATAACTAATTTATCCCCGGTCTTAGTCCGAATCGGGCGAGTTTTATGGAAATTCGGGTACAAAGTGTAACGCGAAAACAACGTTTTTTTCATTATCTAAAAAGTTTTATTGAAATTTGGAAATTTTACATATTTTTTACGGGGTGTAGGGTACTACCTTTGGTAGAACCCTACAGGTAGTCAACCAAAGACGTTTTTAATACGGAGACAGAGAAACTGGATTAAGTCAAATTTGTCGCTCAATGTTGTGAGCGTTACACCATACATGTAGATGGTGTGACGTCAACGTTGGTAATTTGCATAGCTAGGTCAGTAGTCCCATACCTTGAAAATGTGACAGTCAAGTGATGCATTTAATGAAATGAGTGTAAATGATCGGCATAATAGGACAAAATCATTAATGAATTAAATATTTAATTGCAAACATCATGGATAATCTACAGATTTCAATATTTCACTAGGAGCAATCATGGAACTAAGGAAAACTTGCGTGAAGTTCCCCAGGATAATGGTTAGCAACGTCCGGGGAGATGGGTTAGCAACACCCAGGGGCTATGGGTTTTTTAACGATGTGTGTTAACCAATCAAAATCCTAGATATACTAAGCCGGGGATAAAAGTTTCTATCTAGCCTCTTCATAATTTTCACAAAATAGTAAATAATGTTCCACAGTTTCTAATTGACCACATTCACACTTGGGATCTATGTTTAACTTGATTTTGTTTTGATAATTTCTTAAGTAGTATCCTGATCTTAAATTTCAAATATTTTTTGCTGTTTTATATGATCTGGATAATTCAAGTGTTGATTTTTGTTGACATTTTGGTGGAAATTGTAATAAAACCTTCCTGTATCAGAATTGTCCCATCGATGTTGCCACTTTTTATTTACTAGCATTGACTAAAATCCTTGCTGCTGTTTTAATATCATGTTTAGTACCTGTAATATGAGCTTCTTTTTCAATTTGATTTGCCTCTTTAGCTGCTTCTTTAGCTAGTTTGTCAGCTATTTTATTTCTTTTGACATCTGCATGTCCTGGGGTTCATTCAAAATTATTTTTTATTCCATGGTGTTTTTGGATAGATTTAATAATGTAGGGTTATTGCATGAATATTGGGGAATATTGTCCCGAGTATAATTTTATATTGCACGAGCTTGCGAGTGCAATATATGTTCTACGAGGGACAATATTGCCCAATATTCATGCAATAACCCTTTTATTGTATAGCAATATAATATTTGAAAGTGAAAATTGGTTTAAACTAAGATTTTGTCGTTGATGACGTCATGAATTTTGAAGATTTATTGCACTAGTGCAATATTGGAATTTATTGCACGCTAACTTTTGGTTACTTTCTGTGAGAAATATTATATTGCTATACAATAAAAGAGATTATTTCATGAGAAGTGGATCTGTGATTTCAATTTTCCAGTTAATTGATAAAATTCCAATAACTGATCATGCTGATTGTGTGTCAAAAATATTTTTACTTAATTTAAGCATAATTTCATGGACAATGCAAATCTCCTTTGTCTAGATATGAAAGCAATTTTTGAAGGCCTTGAGCAGTTGCTAACGCTTTTTCACAATAGATTTCTTTGGTCAGTTTTTGAGTTACATTTTTGTAAAAGCTTTAAGGTTGAACTCTGATTATATAAACCAGAGAATTTAAGCATTTTACAACATGTACAATGTTTAAAGGTGCTGTAAGAATTACTTGTTGACATGGTTGAAGTATACTTTTGGAGAAGATTACAGGAAATTTATAAACACAGCTGTGTTCATTTTCCGGGGAAAATAAAAAAATATAAGAAAATGTTTTTAAAGAAATGTAATTAACTGATTATCATATTAATCTTTTTCAGAAAGACGAGATGGATGAAGAATCAAAAAGGTCTGATACAGGTGAATAATATATATCTTTTACATTTGTACCTTAATATATTCATTCTTTGAAGCATGAAAAGTATATATAGCATTTATACCATGCCATTTCAGCAATTTTCAAAAGAAACTGAGTAAACTCTTTGTGAAAAATTCTTGTTTTACACATTCATTACATTTGGTAATGTGAAAAGTCTTATTTTTTTTGTCAAATAAAGAAGCAGCTTCTAATTTTACTGAATTAAGTGCATGTATTATACTGATATGTATGTTGCTGGCACTTTCAGGTCATTTTTGTCGAGCCTTCGACTTTAGTCGAAAAAGCGAGACATAGCGATCCTACATTCCGTCGGCGTCGGCGTCGTCGGCGGCGTCAACAAATATTCACTCTGTGGTTAAAGTTTTTGAAATTTTAATAACTTTCTTAAACTAAACTGGATTTCTACCAAACTTGGACAGAAGCTTGTTTATGTTCATAAGATAGTATGCAGAAGTAAATTTTGTAAAAATAAAATTCCATTTTTTCCGTATTTTACTTATAAATGGACTTAGTTTTTCTGCCAGGAAACATAACATTCACTCTGTGGTTAAAGTTTTTGAAATTTTAATAACTTTCTTAAACTATACTGTATTTGTACCAAACTTATACAGAAGCTTGTTTATGATCATAAGATAGTATCCAGAAGGAAATTTTGGAAAAATAAAATTCCATTTTTTCCGTATTTTACTTATAAATGGACTTAGTTTTTCTGCCAGGAAACATAACATTCACTCTGTGGTTAAAGTTTTTGAAATTTTAATAACTTTCTTAAATTATCCTGGGTTTGTACCAAACTTAGACAATAGCTTGTTTACGATCAAAACATAGTATCCAGAAGTAAATTTTGTTAACAAAAAAATCCATTTTTTTGTGCATTTTACTTTTATATGGACTTAGATTTTCTGCCAGGAAACAACGCATTCACTCTGTGGTTAAAGTTTTTAAAATTCTAATAACTTTCTTATACTATTTTGGACCTGTACCAAACTTGGACAGAAGCTTGTTTAGGATCAAAAGCTAGTATCTATAAGAAAATTTTACCTGTGTATCTGTATTTTACTTATAAATGGTTATAAATCTTCCAGTTTACATAACAGACAGTCTGCAGTTAAAGTTTTTAAAACATACTGTATTTTTACCAAACTTGGACAGAAGCTTCTTAGAATCATAAGATAGTATCAAGAGGAATATTTTCATTGATTTTATTCCTCTTTTGTTGAGCCTGCGATTAACAGCATATTAAAGTAGGCGAGACACTGGGTTCCGTGGAACCCTTAAGAATTTTTATTAATACAAAAAATGCATAATCAAGAACTCGTATTCTGACAATTTCCTGAAATCGCAATAATTAGTCATGCATATTGTTCAGACTCAGACTTCTCTTGAACTGAATTTTAATGTGCGTATTGTTCTGCGTTTACTTTTCTACATTGGCTAGAGGTATAGGGGGAGGGTTGAGATCTCACAAACAGGTTTAACCCCGCCGCATTTTTGCGCCTGTCCCAAGTCAGGAGCCTCTGGCCTTTGTTAGCCTTGTATTATTTTAATTTTAGTTTCTTGTGTACAATTTGGAAATTAGTATGGCGTTCATTATCACTGAACTAGTATATATTTGTTTAGGGGCCAGTTGAAGGACGCCTCCGGGTGCGGGAATTTCTCGCTACATTGAAGACCTGTTTGTGACCTTCTGCTGTTGTTTTTTTCTATGGTCGGGTTGTTGTCTCTTTGGCACATTCCCCATTTCCATTCTCAATTTTATATTGTTCAGTGTATATTAAAAAAAATTGTAATGATAAATGCACAAAATATTTTCTGAATTATACAATATCAGCATGAATTCAAATTTTAAAGCACCAAAAACAACTAACATACACCTAAAAGACTCAAGTACTGATCTAAGAGAACTCACAGTTAGCATAAACTAGTTTAAAGCCAATATAAAATAATAGATAAATCATGTTCTCTCAGACTTTAAACTATTACATGGTGCAAAGTTACTGAAAGTCGATAGAATATCCACAATACTTACATTCAATTACTAGAAAAGAGTAGTGTACTGAAATTAACCCAGTTTATCTGAATTTATTTATAGATATGAAGTTAACCTTGTTTTTTTAATCTATTTATAGATATCAGACACATACAGGCTCTGCTATTTGAACAGATTGTTATGGACGGTGAAAGCGAAGACACAGTGAAGTTATTGGACAAACACAAAGATATCTTAGACTTGGAAATATTTATTGGTAGGTATTATGAGGTATGAATGCCCTTTACTGTAAGGCTGTCAAATGGGCATTTTCAGCTAAAGTAGATGTCAAATTGGTTGAAATTATACTGTGATTCATCAAAATATCCTAGTGGTAATTCATCAGAGGTCTCAAATAATTATGGATACCATTATTTTTGGAAAAAAATCAACATGATTTGCCAAAATCTGTTTTTTTTTTCAATCATCTAAATGAAAGTGTACATTTTATCGACATACACCAAAAATTACTGTTAACGTCATTTGGCAAGAATTTTTACCTTTTTCCATCATGAAGGTACCTCCATTTCAACCCTCTATTATACACTGTTATATATATATTCTGCCATCTTTTAATTATGTGTTTTTCGCATATATGCTATATATTCTACCGTTATAAATTCATCATTATCATGATTATTCTTCCATCTCATTTGGAGAGAGGTATCCTTTTTATTATACGACTGCAAAAATTTTTATTTTTCGTCGTATATTGCTATCACGTTGGCGTCGTCGTCGTCCGAATACTTTTAGTTTTCGCACTCTAACTTTAATAAAAGTGAATAGAAATCTATGAAATTTTAACACAAGGTTTATAACCACAAAAGGAATGTTGGGATTGCTTTTGGGAGTTTTGGTCCCAAAATTTTAGGAATTAGGGGCCAAAAAGGGCCCAAATAAGCATTTTCTTGGTTTTCGCACTATAACTTTAGTTTAAGTAAATAGAAATCTATGAAATTTTGACACAAGGTTTATGACCACAAAAGGAAGGTTGGGATTGATTTTGGGAGTTTTAGTTCAAACAGTTTAGGAATTAGGGGCCAAAAAAGGGCCCAAATAAGCATTATTCTTGGTTTTCGCACAATAACTTAAGTATAAGTAAATAGAAATCAATGAAATTAAAACACAAGGTTTATGACCACAAAAGGAAGGTTGGGATTGATTTTGGGAGTTGAGGTCTGAACAGTTTAGGAATTAGGGGCCAAAAAGGGGCCCAAATAAGCATTATTCTTGGTTTTCGCACCATAACTTTAGTATAAGTAAATAGAAATCTTTTCACAAGGTTTATGACCATAAAAGGAAGGTTGGGATTGATTTTGGGAGTTTTGGTCCCAACAGGTTTTTAGGAATAAGGGGCCCAAAGGGTCCAAAATTGAACTTTGTTTGATTTCATCAAAAATTGAATAATTGGGGTTCTTTGATATGCCCGGATCTAACTGTGTATGTCGATTCTTAATTTTTGGTCCCGTTTTCCAATTGGTCTATTAAAGTCCAAAGGGTCCAAAATTAAACTTAGTTTGATTTTAACAAAAATTGAATCCTTGGGGTTCTTTGATATGCTGAATCTAAAAATGTACTTAGATTTTTGATTATTGGCCCAGTTTTCAAGTTGGTCCAAATCGGGGTCCAAAATTAAACTTTGTTTGATTTCATCAAAAATTGAATAATTGGGGCTCTTTGATATGCCAAATCTTACTGTGTATGTAGATTCTTAATTTTTAGTCCAGTTTTCAAATTGGTCTACATTAAATAACAAAGGGTCCAAAATTAAATTAAGTTTGATTTTAATAAAAATTGAATTCTTTGGCTTTTTTGATATGCTGAATTTAATCATGTACTTAGATTTTTGATTATGGGCCCAGTTTTCAAGTTGGTTCAAATCAGGATCCAAAATTATTATATTAAGTATTGTGCAATAGCAAGAAATTTTCAATTGCACAGTATTTAGCAATAACAAGAAATCTTCAATTGCACAGTATTGTGCAATAGCAAAAAATGTTCAATTGCACAGTATTGTGCAATAGCAAGAAATCTTCAATTGCACAGTATTGTGCAATAGCAAATATTTTCAATTGTACAGTATTGCGCAATAGCAAGAAATATCTAATTGCACAATATTGTGCAATAGCAAGAAATTTTCAATTGATTGGAGTTATCTTTCTTTGTCCAGAATAGTAGTTGAATCAACTTAAATCATTGTTTTATACAATACACAATGTATATTCACTTTTACTACCAACTGATAAATTAAAACAATCTTTACCATTCAGTGATAACAAGCACTTTTTGTTACATTTTAATATTTTATGATGTATTTAAATGAGTAGTTATTGTTGCAAACTCCATTAGAAATTCGAATTGAGATCAGTTTTGAAAAAAGGGAAAGGGGGATGTGAAAAAAAAATGGTGGGGGGGGGGGGGGGGGTTTAATTTTTCTCATTTCAGATTTCATAAATAAAAAGAAAATTTCTTCAAGCATTTTTTTGAGAGGATTAATATTCAACAGCATAGTGATTGCTCGAAGACAAAAAAATTATTTTAAGTTCATTAGACCACATTCATTCTGTGTCCAAAACCTATGCTGTGTCAACTATTTAATCGCAATCCAAATTTAGAGCTGAATCCAGCTTGAATGTTGTGTCCATACTTGCCCCAACCGTTCAGGGTTCAACCTATGCGGTCGTATAAAGCTGCGCCCTGTGGAGCATTTGGTTATCCATGGTTTTTTTTAAGTAAGCAGTGTATACATGATATAGTTATAAGGATTGTGACTGGTCTGTGAGTTAATGTATATTTGCTATATGGTCAGATCTTATGTTTTTGAATGTCATATGAATTAGTACTATGCATGCTTTTTCAATAGAAATTGTGACGTCACAAATTTAAAAGCATTCTCAATAGCACTAAAAGCCATGACAGGAGGATATATCTGCTATTGCTTTGAACATCTTAAATGTCCTATTAGAACTGAAGCAGCTTCACTCATTTTGTTGTTGACTCTTTGCCAAATATTTGAAATTCTCTAGTTTTATCCATAGGTTGCCATTATAGAATTATGGCCACTAACCCCTTCTTTTTTTTCTACATAATTTTATTACATATTTATTTTAGTTTTCTACCTGGAAAATAATTGAATTATTTTTTTTTTTTTTTCATATAAATTTGAGGAAACATATAAATGTAATATCAAAATGCTAAAAAATGAAGTGTGATATCATTCCCAATGAGCATATGAGACATCAATTCATGAAGACCAAAGGAACAAACATGTGCAAAATAACAGGGGACTCACTTTAGCTTGAGCAAAACTCAAACTGTAAAGTAAAAATAAAATAAACATGACAAATATTTTTTTTTTAGTTTTCTGCAATAATGTTCTTATAAAACGTGTATCGGTATGTATCAAAATTGATATGAACTTTTTGTAATGCTGCATATTTAACTGTTTCCATATTTTATAGAAACTGATCAAACATGTACATGTGCCAAAATATACGAATCCTTCCCTTACGCCTCACTGCCAGACAGCACAAGTCAAGTGGAGGCTTTGTTAGATGTTTTATTGGACGATATTCGAAGCGGAATTTGCCATTGTCATTCCAGTGATGAAAGTAGACTCAGGGATTGCAAACCATCACTAAGTTTGATACACATAGCCTCTGGGCTGGGATTACAGAACATTGTCCGACTGTTGAAACAGTATGGTTGTAATCTTAACGTGAGAACAAGTATATATGAAAGGACAGCGCTTCATTTTGCTGTGAAGAAACATCAAATTGATGTTGTCGACTTTTTATTATCACAAAACGTTGATGTGAATGTCCAGAGTAATCCAGATAAAGTATCCCCTCTGGCCTTAGCAATGGTCAGTCGTTTTAAAGACATTGTAGAAAAGTTGTTGAAAGTGAAGAATATTGACTTAGATATTCGGAACAGTAGTAATGAAGGTCCAGTAATCTTGGCAATGCATTTGGTGGATGAAGAGATGTTTGGGATGTTACTGGATGCTGGGGCCAGTCCAAATGTGACGGACGATCGGGGGAATTCAGCATTGATGTTAGGTACCGTCAGGGGAGCTTGTTATGTTAAAAAGTTAATATCAAAAGGAGTCAATCTAAATGCTAGGAACAGGAGACATGAATCAGCATTGTTCTTTGCTACTTATGTTGGTATGTATAAACATGTATTAGAGTTGTTTAAATAAAATCTGTGTATGCACTGTTAAATTCTACTTATAAAGTGCAAAATTAAAAAAAAATCATCATTACCATGTTGAATATTTTTGAAAAGCAGGTTTAAAAATAAGAAGAAATGTAAATCAGTTTGTAATGCTCCTGGAATAGAATATTTACTGATAAAGCTATGACATGTATGAACATGCATGCATGACATGGTTATGGTAGATTTAGACTGTTCAACTAGTTACCCTTGTCTATCCATCCTTTATTCCTTAGGTTTGTACTTCCCAAAGTTGGTTTGCCTTTTCTATCTATGGTTTGGCGCAACCAAATGTAATGAAACTTATACACAATCATGACAATGCTTATTTATAACAGCAAACACTACTTAAGATTTAATTTTTATAGTGTCACTTTCACCCATCTTTAGTTATTTTCTTTTATTAACATGATATATGGAAAAAATTGCTGAATTTGGCTTTTCCACACCCTTAATGTTAGTTTCCATCAACCAAATGCTATGAAACCTTTAGTTCTAAACATAATGTTTATTACCACCAAATACTGATTGAGTTTGATTTGAGTGGCAAAACTTTCACCATGGACGGGCTTTGTCCCTTTATACGAGAGTTTATAAATGGAAAACTTGCTGATCAAACATCAATTGTTTGAATTATTACTATCATGATGCTTGTGTATTTGACACATTCTTCTTTTATTATTTGCAATCATTAACAGGATTTGAGAATTTGTATTAAAAAAATTATAAATATATTTTTACAGAAAATGAAGAGATTGTACAGATGTTACTCCAGGCTGGTGCCGACCCCAATCTGACCTCAAGTGATGGAACCACTGCTCTTTTAACAGCCTGTTATCAAGGATCAACAAAAATTGTTCAGATTTTAGTCAATCATAAATCGGACATTAATGTCAGTAATCCTCAGAGATATTCCTCTATCCACATTGCTGCGTGGAATGGATACTATCAGATAGTCAACATTCTGCTCAAGGCTGGAATGCACCATGACACGCCCACACGAGACGGTAACACGCCCATTGCCTTGGCAGCACATGGGGGCCATCAGAGTGTTATTGATATTTTATTGCCACTAGGTTGTAATGTAAACAATGCCGATAAGGACAAGGACACTGCTTTACATTATGCGGCATACAACAATATGGTCGAAGGAGTCCGAAAACTTCTGGAATGTGGAGCCGATCCAAATTGCCAAAACAGCTACAAAGCCACTCCTCTTTGGAATGCAGTGTACATGAAACACAAAGACATTGTAAAACTACTTCTTACTGCTAATGTAGAAATGGAAGTAGCAAGCGTAGGTATTAACCAACATTCCCAAAGTGACACAGCAGTACAGATTTATCCCAAGCCGTGCTCGCCTCTGTATGTTGCTGTTGACCGAGGATGTTTTGAAATTATGTTGTTACTGATAGCAGCTGGTTACAATCTTCATAGTGAGGCTTGGGTATTTTGTGACGATATGTATCCTAAAGAAAATCGTGATTTGAACATGCAAGCGTTATTGAAAAAGTTCGCCTCAGAACCTCCACGTCTGATAGCAGTGTGTAGGAACTTTTTCAGAAGGTCTTTTGGTCAGCAGATTCACAATAAAGTTCAACATTTAGAACTCCCAGTGACTTTGAAGAATTATTTGATATTAGGAGATGTACTAAGTTGATTGTTCTGTTTATATGTTCCCTACTTTCTGTGATTAAATATATTAAATGTTGCTGTGATACATGGGCTCTAAGGGAACTTTGTTTAAGCCCACTATTCTATAGAAGATGGGTATTATGTTTATAGGTCTATGTGTGCTTTCATTCATTTGATCATTCTCTAACAGGTTAACATTTTTATGTATGGAAATTTGTTGTGAAATAATGCTAATGGTCAAAACAACTTAAATGTGGAGCCGATCCGATAAAAGTTAAAGATCAGAACTCATGTCATTAATTAAACTTTTAAATATATATGCTAAAGTAGAATTTGGACCAAGACTTTGTGAAGTTCATTGAACCAGAAAATGTTATAGTGGGAATGGGGCATGATACCCTGTGTCCTTTGGACAAATTTTTTCCCCTTTATTTTACTGATAAAATGAATGTTATACAACTTCGACAGAAGATTATTCAAGATCATGAAATAGGATCTGAAAAAAAAAGGTACTGAGAATGTTTACATGTAGTTTCAGTATTTTTCTAAAAAAATTAAATTATTTTTTGGCAGTAAACATTTCACTTTTTCTCTGACAGCAGTGAAACCCTTTACACATTTATACAATTTTTCACTTAAATGTCCAACATGCACCCATTTACTAAATTTTTATACTCTTTATCTTTAAGTGTTTGAATTTTTTATTTTTTGCTCCTTGATGAAGGTTATTTTGAACCCTTTGTCAATCACATTGAAATTGGCATCTTGCATTTGAATATAAATTGTTTATTAATATTCAGGATACAAATAATCAATTGTCAATTCAGAATTGTTAGTTATAGACCCAAAATTGATGTTTTCAGATATTTTTGTTTTGTTTTGTGTAAAGTACGTTATAGTCATATAAATCTTCAAATTATGTTGATTGTTTACCTAGGTGACAATTGGTAAACTACAGATTCAAAACACGACAATTAATTAGCTGCAATATTTTCACATCATAACAGACGGAGAAATAAAAATTGACGATTATATGATATGGATGTGTTAAAAATGATAAAATTGTGTGCACAGAAGACTGAGTTTATGATATATACAAATAATGATTAAAAAATTGGATAATATTATTTTTCACCAAACACTTGTTTCATAACTTTAATCTGAACTATATATACATGTGTAATATATTATTTTCATTTTAAACATTGAACATTACTTAAAGTTCTGTGGCATATTAGAATTTGGATGGATAATGTATAGGTATAATCATGTCATTTCAAAAAAATCTATAGCATCGACCATACAACAGCACGAACATAACATTTACATATTTCATTATTACATGTATTATCAGCCATGAACATGGATCGTTTTTTGTTAATCATGTTTATGTGGTATCTGGGTGTAAAAATAATTGTGAAAATAGTATAAATCAAAAGAGTTACTAAAAGTCATTGTAGAACTTTTTTTCATTTTACTTCAAAAATGTATTGTTATGCCCAAGTCTGGGCTTTAAGTTTGATCAAAGTTCATCTTAATGTACATCCATACCCAATGCATGTTGTGCATGTGTGTATAAGAAAATAGTTTCTATTCACTTACTTTTTATACGACCGCAAAATTTGAAAATTTTTTCGTCGTATATTGCTATCACGTTGGCGTCGTCGTCTGCGTCGTCGTCGTCGTCGTCGTCCGAATACTTTTAGTTTTCGCACTCTAACTTTAGTAAAAGTGAATGGAAATCTATGAAATTTTAACACAAGGTTTATGACCACAAAAGGAAGGTTGGTATTGATTTTGGGAGTTTTGGTCCCAACATTTTAGGAATTAGGGGCCAAAAAGGGCCCAAATAAGCATTTTCTTGGTAATAGAAATCTATGAAATTTTGACACAAGGTTTATGACCACAAAAGAACGGTTGGGATTGATTTTGGGAGTTTTGATTTCAACAGTTTTAGAAATTAGGGGCCAAAAAAGGGCCCAAATAAGCATTATTCTTGGTTTTCGCACAATAACTTTAGTTTAAGTAAATAGAAATCAATGAAATTTTAACACAATGTTAATGACTACAAAAGGAAGGTTGGTATTGATTTTGGGAGTTTAGGTCCCAACAGTTTATGAATTAGGGGCCAAAAAGGGACCCAAATAAGCATTTTTCTTGGTTTTCGCACCATAACGTTAGTATAAGTAAATAGAAATCTATGAAATTTAAACACAAGGTTTATGACCATAAAAGGAAGGTTGGTATTGATTTTGGGAGTTTTGGTCCCAACAGAATAAGGGGCCCAAAGGGTCCAAAATTAAACTTTGTTTGATTTCATCAAAATTGAATAATTGGGGTTCTTTGATATGCCGAATCTAACTGTCATGACTGTGTATGTAGATTCTTAACTTTTGGTCCCGTTTTCAAATTGGTCTACATTAAGGTCCAAAGGGTTCAAAATTAAACTTAGTTTGATTTTGACAAAAAATGAATCAGTTAGGTTCTTTGATATGCTGAATCTAAAAATGTACTTAGATTCTTGATTATTGGCCCAGTTTTCAAGTTGGTCCAAATCGGGGTCCAAAATTAAACTTTGTTTGATTTCATCAAAAATTGAATAAATGAGGTTCTTTGATATACCAAATCTAACTGTGTATGTAGATTCTTCATTTTTGGTCCTGTTTTCAAATTGGTCTACACTAAAGTCCAAAGGGTCCAAAATTAAACTTAGTCTGATTTTAACAAAAATTGAAATCTTGGGGTTCTTTGATATGCTGAATCCAAAAATGTAGTTAGATTTTTTATTATGGGCCCAGTTTTCAAGTTGGTCCAAATCAGGATCTAAAATTATTATATTAAGTATTGTGCAATAGCAAGTCTTTTCAATTGCACAGTATTGCGCAATGGCAAGAAATATCTAATTGCACAATATTGTGAAATAGCAATTTTTTTTTAATTAGAGTTATCTTTCTTTGTCCAGAATAGTAAGCAAAAAATATCTAATTGCAAAATATTGTGCAATAGCAAGATTTTTTTTTAATTGGAGTTATCTTTCTTTGTCCAAAATCAACTTAAATCTTTGTTATATACAATATACAATGTATATTCACTTTTTACTACCAACTGATAAATTAAAATAATCTTTACCATTCAGTGATAACAAGCAGTTTTTTTTACATCTTAATATTTTATGATGTATTTGAATGAGTAGTTATTGTTGCAAACTCCATTAGAAATTTTAATTGAGATTAGTTTTGAAATAAGGGAAAGGGGGATGTGATTAAAAAAATTGGGTTCAATTTTTCTCATTTGAAATTTCATAAATAAAAAAGAAAATTTCTTCAAACATTTTTTTGAGAGGATTAATATTCAACAGCATAGTGAATTGCTCTAAGAGAAAACAAAAATTTTAAGTTCATTAGAACACATTCATTCTGTGTCGGAAACCTATGCTGTGTCAACTATTTAATCACAATCCAAATTTAGAGCTGAATCCAGCTTGAATGTTGTGTCCATACTTGCCCCAACCGTTCAGGGTTCAACCTCTGCGGTCGTATAAAGCTACGTACGCCCTGCGGAGCATTTGGTTCATATATTTTAACAAAAAAGTATACAAGTGTATCTTTTCACAATGACTTAAAGCTATCATGATTACCCTATTTTATAGTGAGATAATAGATTCATTTAAACACATATATATATTATTAAAAGTGCCCTTTCCTTATGTATGTGTCTGAAGATTCCAGATACATGTACATGTTTTATACACTTATTTGTTTTCAATCATCTTGTTCAATACATTTATCTGTTTTGTTTCATGGCATCACCATCTACAATGTGGGAGGAGTTATTTAAAAGATCCATTTTAACATGTTTAATGTAAAATTCTTGACACACTAGTTTTCAATGAAAGAAATATTCAAGCTTTGATTCAAAGTTGATGTTATAATCTGAAAAAAAATCTTGACAATTTATTTTCTTGAAAATTATGTAGGTTGTAATTCTTGGGATTTAAATTCTATCATGAAACTTTCGAAGGGAGTAAGTTCATGCATCAGCTATTTTTAGAATTAATGCAAAATTTCATAGTTGCCGAGCAGTTTCTAATATTTCAGACAAAACTGCTAAATTTTATGAAGAAATTGCTACTTTGATTCCCAAATTTTTGCATTTAATAAAATGACATCATAGTTTTTGTCCTTCCAGTAATCTGATTAGTATTTGATAGCGTGGATTTATTATTTTTCTTGGATACCAATTTTCGTTGATTTCGTGGGTACAGGTAAACCACGAAATAAAATGTTCAAAAATGACAAATTTTGTGTAAAGTGTATGCAGGTTTGGGCAAATCCACAGAATTAAATATACACGAACATCAATGAACGTGCAAATATTCCTCAATCCACGAAAATAGGTACAGACAAAAATAAATGATTCTACAGTATGCTAATTTCTTGCCAGACATGGCCAATACATCGTTTTTGTTGAGCCTTCGACGTCCACAAATATTCACTCTGTGGTTAAAGTTTTTGAAATTTTAATTACTTTCTTAAACTATACTGGATTTCTACCAAACTTGGACAGAAGCTTGTTTATGATAATAAGATAGTATCCAGAAGGAAATTTTGTAAAAATAAAATTCCATTTTTTCCGAATTTTACTTATAAATGGACTTAGATTTTCTTCCAGTTAACCATACATACATGTGCAGTCTACAGTTGTTTTTAAAACATTTATTAGATTCATAAACTATCCTGGATTTTAACCAAACTTGGACAGAAGCTTCTTACAATAAGAAGATTGTATCAAGAGGAATATTTTTATTGAGTTTTTTCCTCATTTTTGTTGAGTCTGCGATTTACAGCAAAAGTAGGCGAGACACTGGGTTCCGCGGAACCCTTACAAATTTTTTAATAATTTACTGTGTAATTAATAATTATGCATGATAGGTTGAAAGTTATTTGTAAGTGAATTCAATACTTGTGCATTGCCTGGGATTTTGAAATGCAAGGAATGATTGGGGTATAAAAATATGGTCACTTTTACTACCTCTGTTCTAGTTGAAAAAATTGACAGAAAAAGCAATTTTAAATTTGGTCATCTTCTTGAGTGCCCTGGATGTATAACTCTACAGCTATCTGCAGTCAGAATGGGGACTTTAAATCTGATCCATTTTTAGCCATTGTGTCAAGATAAATTTCCTACCTTTTTCGCAATCAAACACACAGCTTTCGATAACCCTCTGTTGGGAAAATATGGTGCCTTTCCAACATAAGCTCATTTTCGAGTGATAGATAAATTTCCTGCCTTAGTCGCAATCAAACCCAACCTTCCAAAACCTTCCTATAGTATCAATTGTTATTCTTCTTGTCTTGAATATGCATGCAATATTGGGACTAGATATTAAGCAAACATCAATGAATCATTCAATAATGATCATTTACAGGTGACAGATTAAAAATGATGAGTGAAGTGACTTCAGTTTGAAAATTTATTTGTTGAGATAGATAGTAACTTAATCGACCATATGCAAGAAAAGACATGTTAAAAAAAACTATTTTATTCCGTGATTTGGCCAAAATATGTTTTTTTTTTTAAATTTAATATGAAATATTAGCTATCGGATTTGAATGTTAAGCTTAAATGTGTTAATTAAGTTTTGATGTTGAGATGTAAGCAATGGATAATTGATGTTGTTGTTTTGCATTGCGAACTTGAATGGAT
This sequence comes from Mytilus galloprovincialis, assembly GCF_965363235.1. NCBI lineage: Eukaryota > Metazoa > Mollusca > Bivalvia > Mytilida > Mytilidae > Mytilus > Mytilus galloprovincialis. The sequence goes on along the minus strand of NC_134840.1, from coordinate 111,954,077 downwards.
GTTATTTCAGCTTTTTTGAAAGATAACATTTTGTATTGCTATTGATATGCATAAATATATGACATCGTTATTTGTTTTTATTTATTTCATTGTTGTGAAAATGTATATTGTTATGATTTGAATATTTTTTTTTCATGAATAAAACTCAGTCTATATAATTTGAAGTTCTATTTAATCCTATGAAATGGATATATATCTGTCAAACATACAGCAATGACTTCAAGTTATAACATTCCCAAGCCACTCTCCCGTTGAAGGTGAAATGGTAATGGTCTGAGATTTTTTTGACAGATTTCTTGCATACTCTGTTAGATTATTTGTCCTTATATTTTCTTGACTGAATAATAATGGCAGTAATTTGGCAATGTTTAATTTACGGGAGCTGAGGTATAATTGGACCATTTTAGCTTACTTGGCATATAGGCCGTACAGGATCTGGTGAACACTCATTATTTTTCATTCGTCTTTGTTTGTCTGATTATACATCATCTTCTCTGAAACCACTGGGCCAAAATTGCAGAAATAATGTTTGGATTGTTTCTATGAAAAAATTCTTGATTCTGATTAAAACCCAATTTTAAATGGTCACAACTTGAACACGAATTTAAATAATGATAAGGGGGTCTTCTGTAACTATTGTAAGACTACACTAGGATGACCTGCTTTTAATTTAACTACTGGGACAATTTAAACCAAACTTGGTCTCAATCATTATTGGGGTATCTTATACTATCTATTTTGATTTTAACCTTATCTTTACATGATTTCCAAACCACAGGAGATACAGGTGAGCGACACAGGCTCTTGGAAGCCTCTAGTTTTAGGTATTTGAACAATAACACCTTGAGGTGGCGGCATGTTGCTTCCCTAAATCTCAACGGCTGTAAAATGTAATTTAGTTGTAGTCGAATTTTGAATTTAATGATTTCAACTGAACATAAGTAAAAAAATACTTCCTCGCTAAAATATAACATGATTTACATTCATAATCACAATCAGGAAACTTTTCTTACGATTTCATTGTACTGTTGTGTCATCTAATGTCTAAATCACAATTTCTATATTTTGCAAAATTGAAAGAAAGTCCTTGCATCACTAAACTAATCCATAAATGAAATAGCTATTAAAGGAAGCTATTATTAATTAAGCTAAATTAAATGCATTTATTGCAAACATGCACTGACAATGAAACTAATTTTTGGAAAGTTTGCTATAGCTTGCTATTGCTACTTTCCTTAGGCGTCGGCTTCAAACTTCCGGTTGACAGATTATCGCAATATATTCTGCTCCGAGATGGTGTAGTACTAGTGTTTGAGTTCTGATTCTTGGAAGATTCTTTTAAAATTTTGAGTTACTACTGTTTTGAATGAAAAGATTACAGCTTGAATAAAAAAGAAATGAATGTTCACCGACGATTCAGATGAATTTAACTTCATTTTTTAAAATGAGTATCACAAACACTACTTCGCGGATCTGCCATGCGCTGAAGAGAAAATCACAAGAAATCTACGCGAGATTACGTTTTCATTCATTCATGAATATTTCATGAATGAACATTTTCCCGCTCTACTTTTACCTGTTTACTATATGTACGTACGTAAACGTGGTAAAATCCCGAGTGTATCGAAAAAATCGGGAATGACTGATTAAAATGCGAGAACAAGTTGACATTTTGACCAAGCCGTCGGATAATTGAAAAATGATAACGGTTTGTTTAAACAAAACACAGGTGAAAGAATATAAAATACTCGATAATTATATAATATGTCTAACGTCTCACGCCAAGGACGAGTAAAGGTAAATACTCGCTTTGATTAAAAAAAATTAAAAAAATGTATTGTTTTTGTCAAAACATCGATCGGAAAATTTTGATGCCAAAAATCATTTGAAAACTTAATTCCGTTATTTAATTACTAATTGTTTCACATTCCAATGTGGATATAAGGAACTTTACTCGTTCATCATGCTCAAGTGGATCAAACTTACAGCAGAAAAACTTTGACCCAACGTCAGTTCTTCTTCAGTCTTCTTCCAATAATTTACATTATACCACTTCTGGTGTATTATTGTAAATTTGTATCATATAGCATCCGTATTAAAAGCAACCGAGTTAGCATCTACTTCTTCGAATATTATAGCTCAGGGTATCAAGACAAGTTCTGTAGAAATGATTAAGGTTGATGATGTGTACCCTTTGGCTAAAATGGCTGCATCAATTTCACCTCAAAATTTAGATAGATGCCAGACAAACCTGTGCATCTGGAAAAGTTTTAAGGCAAACCATGCCCTATATAAATAGTTTTCAATTGCTTTGTCATCCAAACACAGAGGCAATGATTACCGTAATATATCAAATGAATGGCTTAAAACAAAAATTCTCAAATGTTATTTACTCATAAGACAATGCTTAATTTCACAACAGCAATTAAAATGTGTTACAGGTTATACAGTAAGCACCTCTATGAATCTAGTGATTATAAACTTTTTATTCCTGTGGTCATACTGCTGTTGTTATGCTCCCACCGTATTGAGTTTTATCCTTGTTCTGCTGTAAGTATGTACCTCCTGCCCTTACTTGTATGTACATGTACCTCCGTACATCCCAAAATTCGTTTCTCAAATTCTGTTCTCGTACTTTAGTTTGCCTGAACCAAAATTGCATGAAACTTATACGCAATGATTATAACCACAATTCACAAGTAAAGTTTGAATTTTAGTTGCGTCACTTTTACCATTCTAGCGTTTTATGCTACTTTACAAATAGGAAAGATGCTGGAAATATCAGTTTCTGTTCTCTAACTTTAGTTTGTCTTAACCAAATGCTATGAATCTTATACAGAATGCTCATTACCACAAACACTGATCAAGTTTGAATTTTGGTGGCGATAGTTATACCATTTTAGAGTTATGCCCCTTTACATATGTAAAAAAATTGCTGAATATTTTCGTTCCAGCTATCTAACTTTAGTTCGCTCAACCAAATGTTATGAAACTTATACATTGTAATACTTTTAACAATAAAACAATGATCAAGTTTGATTTTTGGTGGAGTCAATTTTAACTGCTCTAGGGTTGTGCCTTGTTACAAATGGAACCAGATGCTCTGCTTGTCACATCTTTATACGACCGCAGAGGTCGAGACCCTGAACAGTAACAGTTGGAGCAAGTATGGACACAACATTCGAGCTTGATATAGCTCTGAATTTGGATTGCGATCAAATTTTTGACTTAATATATAGGTTTCTGACACAAAACAAATGTCAAGATCTTACAAATCTATTGCACAATACTGTGTAATTAGAATGTATACACAATGCTTATTACCCCATAACTCAGATCAAGTGCACATTTTGGTAGCGTCACATTTACAGTTCTTGAGTTGTGACCCTTTATAACATTAATGCTAGCGGGGGCATCATTTGTGTCCCATGGACACGTTCCCTATTTTTGATAAAAGCCTTTAATATAAATTCACTTTCATTACAGTTGTATTGATTTAAGTTACTGTTACTGTCTTATTTATAAAAAAGGATGCGGTATTTTTTGCAAAGAACCAATGCTATCCAAAAGAGTTCAAAGGAGGAAAATGTATTAATAACTATAGGCCACCATATGGTCGTCAATAATGAGAAATATTTGTACCATATACATGTAGAAAGCTATAAAAGGCCCCGATAGGAAATATGTGCAGCACTTATCAAACAAAAAAACTTACGTGTTAATTTACTAAAAACAAATATGAAGGATTTATAAACCAATTGAAAAATACTAATTCACAGGCCCTTGATGTTGACATGGCATGGGTACTTAAAAAGAAATTAACAGAGCTTTCTGTATATTTCAATATTTTAGATCTACAGTTTTAGGTTGCAATAGAAAATATCAAAACTTTTTGTGACAAACATGAAAAAAAATATTTTTGATAATTACTGACGAGACAATGGTTTAGTTTAAAACATCCAAGCTGTGATGAAATACATTTTTGAAATAATACACGTCTATAACCTTTTTGGAATAATACGCAGCTACAGTTGCAAACTTTCCAGAGGTGCTATCCAGCACTTTGATTAAATACAACCATTCAAGAGATGATTGTATCCTTACACTTTACAATATTCTAAGCTTGTGTATTTATTATATATCTTTATTCTCACAAACCAAATTACAAAGGTATAGAGATATTTAAACATATTTCTAAACAATTACATAAATAAATAATGTACGAAAGTAGATAGAGGCATTCACAATTGTTCACCCAGAAAAGTTCAATTAATAAGTTTACATAGTTCGTTCAGTTCAGTACATTTTTTGGAATCACTAAGTCATAAAACTTCAATGTGTTTGGTCTATTTCTATAGTAAAATGCAATACCTTGTTTTCTACAGTTATCAAAAGCTGAACAATTAAAAATGTAATGGTATTCATCACCAATGGCATCTGAATTACACAATACACATTTTCTGTTTTCTCTTTCTATGTTTTACCATCTTCCAGTTTCTATTGGAAATTTCATGTTTCAAAGTTCGAAATTTAAGAAATAAGGATATCTGCCTGTAATCCAAAATATCTAATTCATCATTCTCTTACATATACGAAATCTCTTATAGCTTGTGTGATTGTTCCAATAATACGTAGTTCAATTAACCATTTTTATTCTACCAATGTTATGACAAAAAGTAAAATAAACAAAATACCTAACACCAAGGAAAAGTTAAGCGAAAAGTCCCTTCCGAAATTGCAAAATCAAAAGCTCCAACACATCAAACAATTGGAAAACCACTGCTATATCCATGACATGGTAGATACATTTCCTTATATGGAGAATAGTGGATTAAGACAATAACAATCAAAACCAAGGATTACAAAGACTCAAAAAACCAAAGGACATTTACATCATCAGTTATAAATAATAAATAAGAAACAACACGAACTCCACTAAAAACCGGGAGTGAAATCAGGTGTCCCGGAAGGGTAAGCATTTCCTGCACCGTATACGGCACCCGTCGTATTATTTCTTTGTTCAGTTCGGTAATGATGGAAGGTTATTATGACTGAGGAAGAATATCAGATATGATTTCGTACACACTTTTGTCACAATGGTCAATCAGCTCATGATGGCGACCGTAAAAATTCTTGAGTGATGACCTTAATTTGATTGATTCATAGCCCTGTCTTAGCAACTTTTGAGAAAGCAGTATTCCTCGTTCAACAAAATCAACGTACTTTGAGCTAGCTCTAGAGTAACGTATCAATTGAGACACATATACTCCATATGCTGGTGCCTCTGGGATGTTGCTACTCAGAAATGGAAAGTTGACTGTAGGAAAATTAAAATCATCGCGTTTGTCATAAATTTTGGTATTCAACCTACCACCAGTAGTCATTTCGAGAAAAAGGTCTAAATATGAAGCAGATTTATATGTGTCGGTAGTATCTTTAATTTTAAGTTCACGTGGATATATTAAATGTAAGTGAGCACTGAATCTATTATTATTATGAGACAGTATACATCATCAATATACCGAAAGGAGAAATCAAAAGACTGGGCTAATTTCTTTTCTTTTAATATAGGCAAAACAAGTATACCGTTCAATAGTCATAAATCGATTGAGCGAAGCAAATCTGGGTCACAAAACAAAATCGAGGGAAACATCAAATATAACAGGAAAAAAAACGAAGGAACAGAAACACTTGAGATGCAACAAATAGAAATGCAAACGTACATAGAAACTGAACTAGTATAGATAACAACGTACGCAGTATTCCTGACTTAGTGCAAGACATTACAAACTAATTGGTGGGTTGAACCTGGTTTTTATGGCTAACCAAACCTCTCGTTTATATGACAATGTTGAAGCTACCACTAAAATAACAACATTACGTGACAGGAATACAGAACAAATACATGCTACACGACAGAGCAATTCATAGATAATTGATATAGAAGTACATTACAAGGGCCTCGGACGAGTGGTCTAAGTGGCTACTTATCTAATCACTAGCCAGTCAACACTGAGGTTGTGAGTTCGAACCCCGCTCGTGCGGCTGCACACGACTCCTATCTCAATTAGCTAGGATTGTCAGTTTTCCTATTGAAGGTCGAGGGTTTTTTTCTAAAAAAATAAAAACTTGCCGCCACGAAATAGCCCAAAAGCGCTGCTTAATAATGGCGCTTACACACAAAAAATCAAATAAAAAGATAAACACAAAATAATAGTACATTACAAGATATAAACCACAAAATAACAGCTGACATCTTTATTGGCTGTAAAGCAACCTGATTCGTCGTTTATTTATCAAATATAGATAATAGTCTCTTAAATAAAGCCAATCATAATTGTTGATATATATAATTTTTGCAAATTTCCTCATCGAATTGTTTGCAATTGTCATAGGATAAAAAAAACAAAAATGTTTACATAGTCAAAAAATGTAACTATAGTTTATATTTTCAATGAAACCTCGTATAAAAATCCCATGATTCCAAAAGAGTTTTTTAAGACGTAGTCGGGTAATTGAAAGTTCGAATGATCCACGGCCACTTTCGACTAAGATCTTGCTGGTCTTTAAATAAGCACCATCTGAAAGAAGGTAAAACAGGGTCAATATAGACTTAATATGATAAATCAAAGACACACATTTTTATAAGAAAAATTCATGTGTATTAAAAAAAAACCGCATGCAGCATCTGTTAACACAAATATTGTTTCCCTAGAACGATTAACGAATTTTGATCAATCAGTGTTACAATTACTGAAGGAACTACTAAACAGATAATGTCAAGAAGGGCAATGCTTGGATTTTGTTCGGGAATCATATAAACAAATAATTGGTCTTCACAAAAAAGGAATGAAATATTCAATAGATTTGAATTTTCGTAAATGTTCAAGCTGATGATGATATGTTTTAGAATTTTTTTCGTTGAAATTGAAGTTATAACTCATTGTTTATGTATTTTACAAAGCATTTAAAACATCTAGGTAGAATCTTAAATGCAGGGCCTTAACTCATATAGATAACATACCAATGATACTAGTGCTGTTTTAAAGATATATTTCACATCAATGACATGTTGAAGCTAAGTGACCAATTTGATCCCTTTGATTTTCTTTTTCTGAAATTAAACCGTGCATAAATGAGATAAAAATACAATGTATCTTTCAATAATTTGTCCTGTCAAATATTGGCGTTTACAATAGGAATGATATATTTATGCAGTTCCAATAGTATTTAAAAAAATAGTGTATTTGATCCAGCAGAGAAAATAACTAGAGGCTCAAAGGAGCCTGTGTGGCTTACCTGATATTTTTTAATTACAATTGATGCATGAAATAATGCAACCGTTATAAATATTTTTGCTGTAGTTTAAGAGATATAGTCAAAAACTGCATTTTCCTTTTAAACTAGATAACACAATGTGGTTGTGGCCAAGTTTAGTTAAATTTGTCTCAATTGTTTCAGGAAAAGACTTTTGTAAAGATTACAAAAATTTACGAAAAATTGTTAAATTTGACTGTAAAGGGCAATAACTCCTATGGCCATTTTGGTCATGTTGCCGTATTTGTAGATAATACTTTGCTGAGTATTACTGCTGTTTACAGTTTATCTCTATCTATAATAATATTCAATACAGTAACTCAAAACTGCAAAATTTCCTTAAAATTCGTTTGAAAATTTCAGGACAGATAGATCTTTACCTGATGAACATATTAACCAATCGTCGAATTTACTTTAAATGCTTTGGTTTCAGAGATATAAACCAAATTCTGCATTTTACCCCTACGTTCTATTACAAAGATTACAAAAAATTACATAAATTTGTTAAAAATTTACTATAAAGGACAAAAACTCCTTAAGGGATCAATTGACCAGTTTGGTCATGATGACTTATTTGTAGCGTTTTCTTTGCTGATGTTGATCTGATAAACAATTTTATCCATGTCAGATTTGCTCGTCTTGCTTCGGTTTCAGAGATATAAGCCACAATCTACAATTTACCACTATGTTCTTTATTCAGCCATGATGGCCCTCTTGGTTGATTGAACGGGTCGTCGGGCACAGTTTTGTCAAACTCAATACCCCAAGCATGATTGTGGTCAAGTTTGAATACATTTGGCCCAGTAGTTTCAGAAGAGAAGATTTTTGTAAAAGCTAACGGACGGACGACGGACGCCAAGTGATGAGAAAAGCTCACTTGGGCCAAGTGAGCTAAAAATGTAGTTCATACAATCTGATAGAAATACAAACTTCCTGTGTTTTGCGACACAAACACAGTTTTTATTTACAATGTTAGTCCTAAACATAATCTAGGACATAACCGATATCTGATTTAAATATAGGACATATATATATTTTTATATACAATGTTTGTCCTAAACGTAATCTAGGACATAACCAATATCTGATTTAGGTGTAGCGCAAATTTTATGCTAAACAGATATGAAAGCACTCCGTTCTACTTCTTTACCGATAATAATTACCAAAGTTGTCTATCTTTCTACACAAGACGGTCACTCGGACAACTCAGCTTTTCCCATATTAACAATTTGTACTTTTTTGTAAAACAATGACTGAAATGAGTCGAACATTTGTAATAAAGCGCAGCAAGGATTAGTGCAGATATATTTTTCCCGTTTGCACAGACGGTTGCATGTAAGATGTGTAAAGTTGGTACAAATGATCCAGAAAATGTTGATACTCAATATATGTTATCATTCTACACAAAGAACCATTCAGTTAGGAAATGGTCCAAGTAACAAGTCAGGAATATGACAGTTGTTGTCTATTCGTTTGATGTGTTTTGTCATTTAATTTTGCAATGCGATTATAGACTTTCCGATTGAATTTTCCTCGAAGTTCAGTATTTTGTGATTTTAGAAACTTTACTTTTTAGAAATTTACTTTTTAGAAACTCTTGGTCTTAATATATCGCTTATTTGACAAAATGTATAACTAATTTTATTACATTGCCAGCTCACTTTCGTAGAAAAAGGTGGCACTATGGGTCTGATAATTGTCTATCATGTCTTAAAATTGATGCTGAAGAATGTTGAAAAAAGCGTCAAGAGTTACACAGGGTTTGACATTCAAAAAGCTTCCAATCGAAAGAGCATAAGAAGTAGTATAACGCTTCTTCCAGCACCTTTAAAGTTATTGATGTGGCAGCCTCTTAGTGAAATTCGCATGATTTTTAAAGGAATTGATATTGAAATATATATATATTCCTTTATTAATATTTGTTTTAGTTATTTCTTTCGTGATTTTAAATGCTGCTTGCCAGAATGATATCTTTTCAGTTCTAGATTAACTATAATTATTTGTTAAAATAGAGAACGCAACTCTTCCAAACTAAAGAATGCAATTCTTCTGACATCATGCCCATTGTCTGCTTCACTGTTTCAATATTAAACTTGACATACTGAGTTTTAGTGGTCATGCTAAATTTATTAAAAGTGGATTGGGAAACAAGTTATTGCAACTTATATTAATCCCTATTACCTTTTGCGGGTGCGAGTGTTGCCTTGTAGCGGCTTAATCTGCTCTTTTTCGAAACCTACAACGGTGTCTTTTACGTTCAAAAGATATGATTTCTCTTTGCACGGGTTAACCATTTATCGTCGGTATCTGACGGAATATCATCGAAAATGGTGTCAAGGAGAACTGAAAATTCAGACTCTGAAATTTTCTCTCCGGTAATCCAAATCACATTTTAAAAGTTGCATTTTGTAAACAACTGATTTACAAACACGCCTCTTTTGGGGAGATGTTTCATATACATATTTTATTCTATTTTGCTTTGTCTTACTCTCCATATATCATATCATTGAGACAAAGCCTACTAAAGACAGTTGACTCACATCTAGAAATTGACAATGAGGGTCGATTGAAAACAAAACTTTACGACAAAAGAGATGATTTCAGCTTCCCAATTGTGAACTTTCCATTTTTAAGTATCAACATTCCAGCAGCACCTGCATACGGTGTATATATCTCCCAATTGATACGATATTCCCGTGCTTGCATTTCCTATCATGATTTTCTTGATAGAGGGTTGTTGCTGATAAGGAAGCTATTAAATCAAGAGTTCCAAATGGTGAAGTTGAAATCATCTCTTCGTAAATTTTACGGACGCCATCACGAGTTAGTTGACCGTTATGGAATAACCGTTTCACAAATGATAACGGATATGTTGCTTACGGCGTAACTACAATCCCCTTCCCTTTCCTAAATGTGACCTACCGAATTAGACTATTTACCGGATTTTTTTTATCTCATAAGCAACACGACGGGTGCCACACGTGGAACAGGATCTGCTTACCCTTCCGGAGCAACTGAGATCACCCCTAGTTTTTTGTGGGGTTCGTGTTGTTTATTCTTTTATTTTCGATTTATGAGTTTGACTGTCCCTCTGGTATCTTTCGTCCCTCTTTTAAGCCCGCATCTAGATGCGGAGTTTTCTTGCTACGTTGCAGAACCATTGGTGATTTTGACTTTTTTTGGTAAGGGGGCTCTTTGGTCCAGTTGTTGTCTCTTTGACATATTCCTAGTTTCCATTCTCTGTTCCAAGATGATATATTCTATTAGAGAAAATAAAAGCGAAGTAAGCTGTACACTATCAATATTGGTAAATATTTAACATTATTATATTTTAATCCAAATTTCAATGTATGTAAAAGAAAGAAAAATCAATTAATAATATCAGAGACATTATAATTAAACTATCTAAAGCTATGGGTAAACTATTGATAAATGTACATTTACATTTTTCCTGGCAATATCATATTTTAAGGAGATAATTGATCGGTATCATTTTAATGTCAACAACGCACACAACAGGCATAACAGTCTTACCATCTTTCAATTTTATTATTAGAATCTCTCACCAGAGCAAACAGCTCATCACTCCAACATGCTGCATTTCCTACCTGGAAAAACTAAAGAACAAAAGCGCTCCAAACTGCAAAGTTCATTTCACAATTATAAGTCTGAAGACAAAAATAACAGATACTTTTAATTTGGTAATTAATAAAATACAACATGAATTCGTCCTCTTAATCATTGTAAATGGCAGAAAATAAGAAAATGAAGTCTAAAAAATAGAAAAGGAAATTTGCAAAGCTAAAAATGATGGGTGCATTACCCAGTGCATCATATATACGTATCATTTTGTGCCATCTTTAACACTCTATAATATGCACAGAGTAAATGAATCAAATTACTTTAAAAATTCATAAAGAAAATAATACAGTACGTTATGACACGGTGTTTAAAATTGGCACGTGATGTCATATATTTGTTACATTTGTATATGGACATGATCGAGTTGTCGTAGAACGATAATCCATCCTCGTTTTCTCCATTGTGAGTTGATTTTTGAATTCGGCTCATCTGCAATTTTCACTTGGAATTACGTCACAGATTGTGCCACTTAAGAATGAATGTACAAATGCAGTAATCAAGAATAAGCGAATACTCTTAGCAAACTTTGTTTGCGTTACAATACAATTTAGTTTAATTACTAACCACATTTATGGTATGTTTGGAATTCGAAGCAACGTAGGTTTCACCGGGTTTTATGAATTACGTATATTTCAATCTCTGTGTGGTGTTTTGTTTTGTTCGAAGTTTTTCTTTGAGTTAGCTATTTTTGCATTAGATGTTGAATAGACTCCTGTACCTCTTCTCACTTTTTTGTTTAAATGTATATTTATATATTCAGCGTTTAGCTGAAGGACGCCTACGGGTGCGAGACTTTCTCGTTGCATTGAAGACCTGTTGGTGATCTTCTGCTGTTGTCAGCTCTATGGTCGGGTTGTTGTTTCTTTGACAAATTACCCATTTCCATTCTCAATTTTATTTGACAATGGTGATAATTCCGGAATTTTATTAACATGATCAATACCTGGAAAATAAATAAAGTGTTAGTGAAGGTAACATTAAAAGTAACATACAAGATGTCAAAAAGACATAACCTTGTTTTATCATATAACTTGATTAACTGAAGATGAGATTAAAATGTAATTTACTGAAATAGTGTAATAAAGTGAAATTTGACATTTATATTGTATGAATTCACTGAAATTCATAATGTGTTGATTATTATTATTAATTAACAAGTATTTTTAAAATTATATAATATATTTATACAATATATAAAAATAGAACACTATTATTTGTTAAACAGAAGAAGTTATATGAAGATTAAGGCTTATAACTGCGTATATTAGTAAAAAGCAAAGTTCACACAAAGTACAATGTTTAGGATTATACTACATTATAAAAAGAAAACAATATAATGAGAACTTTAAAAAATATTTAACCCACTTTTGATAATACTATACCAGGAACCCATTCGTTTTCTAAATAAATGTTTTCTTTTACTGAAGATGTGCAAACAACTATTTTGTCACAATTACACACGTTACTGATATAATGATAGTCATTGTAAAATTATATTTTGTTTTATCTTCAATGTGCACAATACTTTGATAGCTAATCATATTGAACTCGCTAATCTTTTCATTAGGAAGTATCATCCAAAGTTTAGGTATTGTATATAACATTTGTGGTGCCTATAAATATACCATTATTTAAGTAATAAATCAATTAAATTGCATAATTAATATTTTATTTATCGCTGACTGTCCCAATATCTGTTATAACAAAATATTGTACATTTGAAAGTGCGGGTCAGTAACCACTAGTACTCCTTAGTTAATTTATGTCATTGTCATTTTGCTTTCTTTATCTTGTAACCTATTCTGACATCGTGCTCGAACTTCCAGGGTTTCCACTGGCGGTCGCCATTTTCGTAATTTGCCACAAATAATAATTGGAGCGATTAAAATTCATCATTGGCGAAAGAATTTGGCGAAAGAAATATATTTTACGATTTATTTTCAGTCATCTTGTTTATTTACATTTTTTGGGGTTTCTCGGATTTTAACGGATCAGACAATATACTCGGAATTCAATTTAAACTCGTTTAAATTTTGACAGATAATCAATAATCAGCTGATTGCATTTTGTGATATCGACAACAAAGGACTAATCAATAAAGGTGTTGATTGTATTGTTTAACAAAATGATATGGTTAAATGGCGTCCGACACATGTCACAAAATGATCATTTATTAACTACTCTGCGACGCACTTGTTCGAAGCAAACTTTTGACGTCTCTCTTTCTTTTAATGATAGTCCAGAAACGAAAACTGTTGTTATGACGAAAAAAAAAAAAATAAAAGAAAGAAAAATCGCCCTATTTAAAACTTTATCCTTTGACTTTGATATAGATAATTGATTTTAAGGAGTGATTTAAAGTCGTTTGTGTGACACGACATGTTTCAAGCATGTTTCTACGTCTCAACTTTTTTTTCATTTACGATGGTCTAGACTAAAAGAAAACTGTCGTTATCAAGAAATCTTTGCAAAGGATTGGGAACAACCCCTCGAAAGGGAGTAACCCTTCAATGTATACCTACACCTTAAATGAGGGATCAATTCCAAGTGATAAATAGTAAATGTTAAGTGTTTATTCATTACAACGTAGACTCTAAGATAAGTTTGAGAGAATATCAATAGACGTTGAACGTTTGATGAACAGCACAACGACTCCAATCATATTGGGGTGTTACAATCAAATCCTTAAAGTCGTTTCACCTTACAACAGATACACGAGATAATAGTAAACGTTATATAGTTATTCTAATAAAATGGTTTCAATCCCTTTTGTTGGTCTTCAGGACAGCAAATCTTTCAACCAAAAGTACATGCGAACCAGACTACCTAAACGAAGGTGATTCCATTTCAAATTTTAAACCACATTGAAATGTCTAAATTCCGGCAAATTTTCACCCTGTGTCACTTAACTGATATAAAAAAAATATATTAACTTGCATTGATTACCCACTTTTATCAAGTGCATCGGCTTAATTGTCTTCAAATTTAGTTTTCTTTAAGAATTATCATATCGTCGTTTATCACAGAAAATTAACAATGCTTATATGAAGCCTGCTGTTTGTCTTTAAAAAAACGAATAGACAAAGATACCGAGCGTGTAGCTAGTTGTTTTAAATCTACGGCAATCCCAATTTCCCCAATCTCTTATATGGTTTAGCTAGAGATGGAAAAGGGAGCAGTCAATTTACAGAAATAAATAGTTTATCTTAGACTCGAAACAAGGTTTGTAAGTGAATGTGAAGAATCAACTTACTGCACCCTATGGTACACATCTTTTCAACTGACACCGTTGACACATCGTAGGGTCCCCGATATGCTATTTCAAATATTTAAGTGTGGAGTTGTTTATCTGACTGGACGATTCGACAATATTAAGGACTTATCTGTCTCCACTATTTCCTTATTATGGATAAAGACTTGAAGTATTACCCGCTATTAACAATCTGCATTTTCTACTTTATATTGGCAGTTATCAAAACCATTAGTTCATTTATAAAATAAAGTAACTCTTGCATTTGTTGGCGGTTTCCCCTCTAGCATTATCACTTTTATCGGATATTTAACTTTTGAAGTGATTACAAAAAGATGTTATTTTTTTCCAGATATGTTCATTGAGTTCACAAACTCGAATTATTCAGTCCTTAATCGTAGCTTGGCTACAGAAAACATACAGATAATAAATAAAAAGAGTCATGCTTTCGAACATTATTTAGAAAAACCATAAGAGAAGTCATGCATTTCTCAATTGTATTACTCTTACTTATTAATATTATTTCAGGGGAAAAAGTGAAAAATAAAATCATTTATATTGATACCTTAACCACAGTGTGGGAACGGAACTGTACGATTTTCTAATAATTTGGTCATTCAGGAGAAAAAAGTAGTCAGTGTGGTTGTTTATCTTTTTGTAGTGTTCCCCGCTCCATTATAAATATAAAAACGACTGTAAAATTACGTGTTTATATCACAATCCAAATTAGCGATAATGAATGAATTAAGTAGATTGATGCAGACTACAACCTTTTAGCATTATTGGTTTTTTTTTTAAATCAGAAATAATGTAAAAGCTTACCGTCACAATTATCAAAATCACTTGCTTGAAGACTTGACAGATCAATACCATTCCGATCCAAACATTTTATGACTCCATACAAATACCCCTTTGTCTCCAACGTTTTTAGCCAGAACCAAAAGGCAACGTTACAATCACATACTAAGTCAAGAAACCTGTTTAAAATTGAGTGTTTTAAACGTGCTTACATTCTGATTCGTGTACTTATTTAATTGTAGGTTACAGTTTTGTTAAGGCAATATAAACAATGATATGATGAAATGAAACTGCGGTGTACATAAGTATATTTTAATAGCAACACCTGAATTGAGTTTTAAATGCAAATCTTTATACGAAAAATGCAAATTTATTGTTTGTTATTGCACTAATCCTTTTATTTATACCGATCACTATATTTTCGAATGCATTTTTTGTTTGTTATTCCGATGTCGAATTAAAAAAATGTAGACAGCAGGAAGACACTTTCTTACGCAGTACATAATGCGAGATGTATAGCTAGTTATAAAACCAGGTTATTTCACAATTTTCTACATTAAAAAATGCCTGTACAAGGTCAGAAATATGACATTTATTATCTATTCATTTTATATGTTTGAGGTTTTGATTTTGACTTTAAATTTCCGTTTAGATTTACCTCGGAGTTCGATATTTTTGTTAATTTTGTTCTATAAAGAATTGCAACAAACAATTAAAAACCAATTGTTTAGAGAACAATTAAAGGAAATTTTGAAAAGAAGATAGTTTCTCAAACTGATGCTTTAAATAAATGGTTTTGATATGCTTAAAAGTGAACTAAAGGAGATAATATGCTACTTCCAATCTCATATGATAGCTTATTTCACTCTGATTCCAAAAATATATAGTTTCTATATACTTTTATGTGTACAACGGGAGATAATTGGCCACAACCGGTTTATCGAAAGTTATTTCTAGTCTTGAGTGATAATTTATGTATCTATATTACAAAATATATGGATTTCAGAGTACTTTTACATGGAAAAGTGCAAAAATATGTACTACCGGTTTTCTCAAGGTCACCTCCGGTTGTATTTTTTCAAGGTCATATATCACCTTACATTTTGTTCAAGGTCATATGGCTTTATAAGAACCAAGTTAAAGTTGTATTCAAATAACCTTTAATCGAACATTTAAGGGGCATTAACTCCTATAAGATGTCATTAGATCATGTAGATGGTATCAGAACAAATGTAACATATCTTTATTACCATATAGTTATCATGTTGTTCTTTTATACATATCTTATAAAGTGTTGGAGAAAATACAAAAAACATGGAACTGTCAAAATTTAGAACTTGACCTTGACCTTTGAACTTGACCTCATTTTCTACGTTAGGACATAGGGATCTCAAATATAAACATTCCAGGGTTATACGGGTAACGGTTTATAAGTTAATAAAAATTAGCCAAAAAATTCTCAGGATGTATCGAAAAATTTAATAATTTTGTCGAAATCTTTATTTTGTAATGAAGAATATGCACATAGATGATAAACAGTGAAAAGAGAGATAACTCTTACAAAGAAAATGGTTCGGCTAAGCAGGGTGAAATTTAAAAGCGTAAAAACTATACGATACAATACCTGATAACATATATAAAACAATAAAGAGGTATTTCATTGTAACAGATTGATTTTGCTTGATTTTTTTAGAAGTTTTTGAGAAAGCAACAAGGATGTGAATGACATGTCCAAACTTGTTTTCGTTGTATATATCAGAAACCTATCAAACATAAGTTTGAAAATCCAGCTCTTTAACATCACCCTCTTTGTGTCTCGTATCATTTGTTTTTAAATGAATAAATGGAACACGTACCTGCTGTGTAAGTTTGAGTACACTTATAAGTGGTGAATAAAGTTTGTTGTTTACCTTCTGTTATGTAACGATAATACAGTGTTCTTCATGGTGAAATTTTACGCAATTATAAGGTTCTAAACTACATCAATTTTAAAGGAAACACATAGATCTTTTTTTGACAATCCTTCTGTAATTGAAAGAGCTGTTCAATCTTGTGATATGCATTGGATTATATTTTGTTTTCTCGTTTGAAATATTTAGTTTTCATGTTAATTAGTTTTGCATTTTATGGACGGAGTATTTGAAAGTAAACATAAATGGATGCCATTACAGCCTAGAGTAGAAAATGAAAAATAAATCTCACCTAATACTGCATTAACACGTATTTGACAATATGGTTATAAATCATACAATATGAAAATGTACTTACAGAAATTGCAAGTTGATGTTATGTTCAAATGTGTCATTCCTGACAAAAGTCAAATTGTTTCCCCTCAAAGATCTGTAGAAAAAAATGTGAACAATCTTTTGATATCATTTTCTCTCCAAAGTACCTAATATTGATGATCCATCTAGACAAAATGTATGTATCGTTCTTTAAGCCGTTCCCCCCAAATATACACATACAACAAAAAAACCTATAACCTTGTAGAGCGTTCTGTATTGTGATCGAATGTATTGATTTGTTTTTGTTGCGTTCAGCAACCAATAATTCCATAATAGAACATCGTATTAAATTCTAATTTTTCCTTGACCTTTTGTTGCCACAAACAAACGAATTTGAAAAGAGTACTTGTAACGGATTATTGGGTCACTTTCAGAAATTGTATTCCTAAAAATTGTGATGATTAAAATTCCACATACATGATATAATCTTTCTTTTTCGTTTTTCGATTTATCTAAAATAATTTAATTGCATTAAAAAAGTTTTTGAGGAATTCTGTTTCCATTTGACAGGTGTAAAACCTTCACAACAGATAAAGGTTGCACTTTGTAAATACTGCTATTTCTCAAACCAAGCCTCTTTTTCAAAACTCTTAGAATTTCGGGCAATATAAACATTGAAAATATGCTGCACAGCTCTATATTTATTTCATCTTGAAAAAATAGTAGTGCATACGAATTTTCCATTCTATGATAAAAAAAAAACACCTCATACTTTTAGTTAAAATTGTATATTTTAGCCGTAAAAGGAGTTCCAATGGAAAACAGCATTTTCGATATTTATAGAACTGCAAAATCTAATGTTGATGAAAAAAAGTTCAGAATTTTACCAAACCTGGTCTATCTCAGATATGTATTAAGTGTCGTTTTGTTGATGGGCCGTACAAGTACTCTCCCTTGTTCGTTTTGTAAGATGCATTTTCATTTGTATCTATCTAATGAGTTTTTTACTTTATTTTGATAGTCTGTTAATATGTTATACTGTTACACTATTATTCCAGGTTAGGGAGGACTTAGCGCTCGCTAACCTGTTTAACCCCCAACATAATATATGTCCAGAGTCAGGAGTGATTGCTGTTTGTTTCTCTGTTATATTACTCTGTAAATAAGGCCGTTAGTTTTCTTTTATATCTGATTATGTGGTTCGGGCTTTACTCATTGTTAAGGACGTACGATGACATATAGTTGTTAATTTCTGTGTCATTTTGCCTCTTGTGAAGATTTGTCTCATTGGCAATCATACAACATTTTTTTTTTTTTAAATATTTCTTAATGTTTCTAAATGTTTACAGAGAATTTGAGACATTTAGTTCAGCAGTAAAAGTAACGACCAAAAACGTATACAATGAATGGTAAGAACATAGTAATACTCTGTAAGATTGGATTCTAAAATAAACAGAAATAGAAAAACAGATTGCCTGTATTTAAATGATTTAAATGATGGTACGTTTATAAAAGTAAGACGAATTTCTGGAATTTGACGTGCGTTTAAACAGCATCAATATGTCACCTTTAAATAATCATCAAAACATTTTTTTTATATGTGGTTATTTTTGGTCATTTTTGGACCTCTATATTATTCTGACTACAGATATTCGTGTACATAAAGACAGTAAAAATAAAATAAAAAAAAGTTTACGGCATTACGGAAACATGATACAAAATCAAAATATGTTATTTCAGAAAAATTAAAGACCTTCCAGGAATTTAAGGTTCATTTTTCTTGAAAAAGTAAAAATTAATAAACTTAAGATAAATCTCGGAGAAGTTCCTCCAAGTAATATTTGTATTGTATTGCATAACATGAAGAATAACTCAAAAATCAACACAAGATAGATGATTTATACTGAAGAGAAACAATGAAATATCGGTACTTGTTTGTAACTTTTCTTAATTGATATTCATCGGAGTATATGGGTGAATGTACAGTTTACAGAAAAAAAAGTAAACCGTCTCAAGTAAAAGACAATATTTATAGTACAACATTGTATGCAACACTTTGCATGTACAGACACTAATGAGTTAGAATGTCTCGTCTGTATCCTTAGCTTCCTTTCTAGAAAAAATATTATAACAATTTAAACCTACAGGTCTTGGAGTGCTTGATTGTCTTGGAATATTCCGTTCTGCAGCGTAGTTATTCTATTGTTGCGCAAATCACTAAAACAAAATAATAGTTAGAATCTTACAAAAATCATTGTTTTATTATCTTGTTACCGCCGTAGGATAATAATTCCTCGATTGTATTTATAATTTAACCACTCAGCACAAACTGCAAAAAAAAATCGTAGCTTCGTGCAAGGGATTACATATGTTTTTACTGCGTTAGTTATGGCAGTGGGTAGAGTCTGACTTTAATCTTCAACATGTTCAAAACAGTATATTTGAGACAGTTATGTAGGCCATAGACAATTTGTACTCTTCATATATTCGCTGAATCAAAATTTACAATCAACATTGTCTTACAGATGCGTTAATTATAGTCGTCAAATAGTCATACAGTTGAATGACCAGACAGATGTTAGACACAAAAAAACATTCAATACATAATGCGTCCTAAGTTCTGCACAAAAATTACTTTCATCAGGAACGCTCAATGTTGAGTATTCGAAAGCAAAGAATGTATAAGAACCTGAACTGTTGAAGAGATGTATGTTCATAAGTCATAAATCGATTAGGCAAAAAGGTTATATAACCGATGAAAACACATCAGCTGTTAAAGAAAAAAACAAACCACCAATTAAACTGCTACAAAAAAAAACCCCAAAGACCAACATATACAGAAGCTAACTTATCGATAAAATTTCGTGAAAAAATGATAATAGCCTAATCGATTGAAGTTTTAAATTTGCCTTTGAGTATATTACTTGGACACTGATTAGCTATAGGCTGTTGCTTTGAGATAATATAATGTTATAATGTTAACATACAGTTTTATGAGTGCTGATAGTTCTTTAAACGTTGCTTGATGTAGATAAGTTATACTATTGTTGCCCAAATATCTGAAACAAAATTAAAGTAAGGCAAAATAGTCCTTGAAGTACTGTTATCAATGAAGGTTTACAATTCATCAGTATCCTTACATCGTCTGTATATTTTCTATTTTAGCGACAGCTTTTATGTTTTCCTAAACCCTGATTGGAGTGTTACAATTAACTTCACGGCATAGAAGACGTACTTGAATTGTTTACCCCCTAATATATCGCGAGTTGAAAAGGGCGTTGATGGTCTGTTTGTTGATTTATATAGAACTAGATTTACATGATAACTGCATAGTTTAAGTTTAAATTTAGTTACTGTTATAAGATGTTGCAGTCACATTTTGAAACAAAACACTATCAAAACGTTCTGGTGGCATATAAATTCTAAAAGTAATCTTCTTATGCCTCAAAAGATTATATGCAACAGAACACTATGTATCATAGGAACAGAGATATAAATCCACTAAATTGTCGTTTAATCGCTACAATAAAAATTAAGACAAAACTAATTTTTTAAAATATATACGCCACGCCCAGTCGGTCAACAAAAGAATCTTCAGTCACTATCGAATTAAACCAGTTATCAATTGACAATTACGTACGAAATTGAAGAGCTGTAAGAAACAACTTTTCCAAAATGATTTGCTGAATACAAACGAAGTTATATGTGTTTTAGGTAGTAGTCCTCGATCTTTCGGAAAAATCAGTGTGTTTGTCTTTTTTTGGCAATGCGAGTAGACCAGAAGGTACAAAGGCAGTTAGCCCTCACATAGAAAGATGTTATTAGTTTCAAACGCGCATAACATGTGCTACAAAAGGCACGATTAAAACATGTAGTTAATATTTCACTGTTACAGACGAAAAACGATGAAATCTATAAAAAAAGTTAAATCACAAAAATACTTGACTCCGTGGAAAATTCAAAACGGAAAGTCCTTTATCAAATGGCAAAATAAACACATCAAACGAATGGATAACAACTGACATATTCCTAACTTGGTACAGGCATTTTCTTATGTGGAAAATGGTGGTTTAAACTCTCATTTGTATTACAGTCGCATCAAATTCCAATATATTAACAACAATGTGAAAGGTTTTCTCTAATTTATAAAGGTCGTTTATTGTTGGAGCCATGTGGTTTCTGCTGAAGTTTTATCTCAGTCTTTTTATTATCTCGATACTGTTTTCAATAAAGGTTCTAGGTATGCAAAGTTCTTGAGTTTGCTATTTCTGCGTTTGCTATTTTAGTATTTTATAACGGCAATCAAACAAAAACGAATAAGGTTGCTTTGCTGAAAGCAGTCAGTAGCTTTCCCAGTATAAATTTAGTTTTTCAAACGTAATGTCGTTTAACTAAATAATTTAGCTTAAAAAGTTTTTTTCCATATATTTACAGCGTTTGTCAGTTGCAACCAAACTTATTTGTAAGACAAAATAAAATGATTCTCTGTCCAAAATTTGTTTTAAAGTACGAGTATGTTTTTCCCTATAAAAGAAATAAGCAAAATATTTAATTGAGTAATACTTACAAATTCTGAAGATTTGGCAAATTTATAAATGCATTCGTCTCAATGGTTGATATGTTACACCAATACAAATTTCTAAAAACATCAAATTGAACAACATATGACATGTATTATGATGGCTTTGTTATAAAACAGAAAACAATATTGTACAATTCAGTCAATCACCTATAGCATTAACAATCTGATCTTACTGTACTAGGTGGGCATTTTGAAAACGCTTACCAGTAAATGTCTATAAAGCAGTTTTCCTCATTTTGATTCCGGTTCCAAAGTACTAACTTATAGATTGATGCTATTCTTCTGGAGAGCGGACCAAATTATTCACGAATGTTATTTCATCACTAAATAAAATATATAAAAAAGTATCACCAGATGCAAAGTCTGACATAGATATAAGAAGATGTGATATGAGTGCCAATGAGGTAACTCTCCTTCCAAGTCACAATTTGTATAAGTAACCATCATAGGTCAAAGTTATGCCTTCAACATGGAACCTTGGACCACACCGAACAGCAAGCTATAAAGATCCCCAAAAATGACTTGTGTGAAACGATTCAAACAGGAAAACCAACGGCCTTATCAACGGAAGTTGTTGTCAAATAGTTCGTTTCTATGTATGTTGCTCAACAGTGTTTTTTGCTGCATCTCAGTGTTTTTGTTGTTCCGTTGTTCTCCTTTTATATTTAACGTGTTTCCCTTTAATTTTAGTCGGTAATCCGGATTCGTTTTCTCTAAATCGATTTATGACTTTTGAACAGCAGAATACTACTTATTTATCTATATAAAAAACGAAAAAGGAGAACCACAACAACAAACGACAACTGATGAACAACAGGTTCATGACTTACGACATGTGCAAACAAATGGAGCGGATTTAAACGTTTTAAAACACACAAGTTTTCAACCTAACCTGATATAATAGTGTAACATGACAATATAGAAAGACACACAGTACTATGAAGCATCAATTAAAATGGCTTCTTACCTCAATCAAAAGACATAATAATCAAAAACTAGTAAACATAAATCTATGATAAAATATAAAAACAAAATGTAAAAAATGAGGGGGGAAAAAGTAAACAAAAATCATATCATTTCTGTTATTATGATACGTGCAATATAATACGTGTACTAGTATCTGATTAACATTATTTAAAAGTAAGACCACTACTGATTTTATTTTGTATATATTGTAGACATATGCATGCCGTTGGAAACATGAGTTAATTAAAAAAATCGGTATGTATCTTTTTTTCCCTTCTTTTCCATGTATGTTATCATGATTATTATTCTCTTTACTTATCACACACACAAAAAGAGAACACACAATCAATTACTGTTCAATTAAAAAACTTACTGATACCTACAGTGTATACAATGATGTCATATTTTGAAATGTTCCATTTTCAATTATGGTAATGGGGTTTTTATCCATATGTCTGAAATGCGTAAAAGCTACATGTAATTTTATATAATATAAGATTATGAAAATTGTTGGTACATATTGTACTTTCTGTAATAATCATTGGTTAAAAATAATCTTTTAATTATTGATCTTAACTGGTTGCTAATTCAAATTGGAATGTCTAGGCTATTTTAGTACGTTATATATCGTCGTTACTTAGGTGACATTGTGACGGTATGGTTTCTTTTCGGGTAGTTGTCTTCTTTTCGTAGCTTTTGATCTTGAAAAGTGATGCTTACAAAGTCGGACTTTATGATTATTTATGTTTCTTGCTTGTTTGAGAGAAAGCGATTGCATTAATTGATCATCTATTTTGCTTCTCCATTTGTTACATATATGTGGTAATTTTATAATATCTAAAAAGATCTGATAAAAAAGATGCTCCTTCAGTCTGCTTACTATGATCTTATCCACATTTAATGTATTAAATGAAAGAACTGTCGTTTTATTGAATATATCCGGATCCATTAGACCTATGCAGAAATTTCAAAATTTTCCAAAATTAAAAATAAAAATGGAAAATAAGAGGTTTATGGAAGTTTTTTCCTCTTGGTCCATTGATTGATGAAGTTTGATTATTGAGTCCCCCCTTTTTTGGTCATGTTGATATATTTTTTTTATTAATGAGGTATTCCTCCTTCGTATTATGAAAATGTGATCATGCCATAACGAAAAAGTATAATAATCGAAAATCAAAAGAAACTTCACCCCATTAAGATAAATAAAAAATTACTTATGCGAAAACGTTGACTGAAATAAAAAAACAGATATATACCCCTCGATGGGATACGTATTCAGTTATTTAACAGTACATGTATGTATGCATTCAATAAAACGTATTGTTAACACATACACCCTACATATTGAAAACACAACTCCTTTTGATGGCTTAGGTTAAACATATCGTGTTAGATTTCCTGAGGATTAATACTTTATTAATAAATAAGCGTGCCTTATCAACAAATTCTAATCCATATCAGACTAAACAAAACATCTTACATAGCGTATGCGTCATTTGGGATGTTTCTTGGAATATCAGTCAGTCCTGTGCCATTGCAATGTACAATAACTCCTTCATATTGTGTGATACATAAACAGCTGTTCGGACAAGATAATACCAAATAAGAAGACACTGCAAGGATGATTAGACCAACTGCTGTTCTAAAGCACATCTCTTTATTCTAAAATATATCAGTGATCTGCGTTATGTTCAATACAGGATAGGCATATAAATCATAGATCAATTTATGCACTTATCAAAGATTTTATCAAGAAAAGATGAATTGTCATAACGAAGAAAATAAGAAAAGAAAAATAATGGAATATAATAAAGATTCGTAGACCCTTTGGTAATAAGCAATATTCATACCACATGGTATATATTAAAGGCCTCTAAATACATGAAAAACAAATTTCGATAAAAGTACTGACGATCTAATTTTTGAGACAAGATGATTGATGAAAAAAAATATGATAAAAAGCAATTACAAAATCCACTGCATTACAGTGATGTAACAGTACGATATAACGAAACAGCTGCAAAAGGCTCAACTTGATCAGATTGATACATATTACAAAACAGGTAATGACATAAAAAATATTTATAGAGTAAAATATCAATCACTACACATCCAAATCCAATAGCTTTAAAAACATTAATTAAAGTCAGAGAAATCTTGTTCAATATACAAAAAGAAGTTTTGTAAGACCATAAATTAAGAATATGAACATAACAATAACGCTTAGTTGGTGTATAATGTATTAAACGTTATAATGTATACGGATTTCAAAAAATATTGTTGTGCGGGTAACCTGTTAAAATCAGTTTATTTACATACTCGATAGATTCATTCAGATCGTATGTAAATTGATTTAAATAAAAGATGATGTGGTTGCCAGTGAGACAACTTTCCAGAAAATATCAAATGCAACAGAATAAATACAACCAATTACAGATCAACATTTGGTTTTCAACAATAGACAAAACCCTTTTCGTAAATTCGGAATTGAGCTGCAAAAGTTTAAATTTACACGAATGTGTATGTAAGCCAAACAACGAAAAACAAACAATACTACGACAGACAACACACAAGATAATTAGGTGTAGACAGGCACATGCAAAAATTTCTATGGTACAAATGATCGTTGTTGGACTAATGTGAAAGCAGCGAATCATTAAAACAATTGCAGAAGATAGGCTACACAGGGATTAACGTATCAGATCGGAACACACACAAAAACAAATGAAAAGAACAAAGACACATGTAACTATGTAAATGTATCGAGTGCGTTTCAAACATAATATACAGTCGTACTGAATCTACTAAGTACTAATACATCTTAGTGATTGGGAACTAATATAAGGACACACACCGACTTATAACGTTATTTACGTTGAAAGTATGTGTTAGAGCGTCAACTTACTGCACACATATTGATTGCATGTTTCGGTCCGTCAAAAAATATCTTAATAAGTGGCATAACGACTGGTTAGTGCAAATATCAACGACCGTTTCAAATCAAAAAGATTTACTTGTGGTTAAAATACGAATATATTCTTATAGAACTAACCTCGCGATGGATTTATGTTTTGGTGAAATATAAGAAATACGTAAACAAAAGTGAAAAAATAATGTTTTGAAAATATCATGACAGTAGGAAAATCATTTAAAGAAAAACATATTTCAAACAATGCTTTAAAAAATCAGTTCATTTAATTTCGTATATTTCAGTACATTGCACAATGCTAAGGTGTGAAGATTTATGTACAGAAAAGGCATCAGTTTTATTCATTATTTTTATACATATACACGTTTTAGATTATCGAACGTTTTAGTTTCGAAATTATTTTTAATCAATGGTGTACCCGTATTTTCTACTTAGCATTTCATAAAGATTTACTTGTCTTTTGTGTTCAAATCATCAGTTATATGACAGATTTCTTGTTTTATATGTGATAATTGTTTTAATGCAATGGTCGCAAAGATATAAATTTCCACTTAAAATATCTCACAGTTACAGTAAATACGTATTAGCTTAATAGAAAATAAAATATTGTGTGTTTAAAAAAAAGTATTTAATTCATTAAAATTCAATCTAAAGTATTTAAGTTCGTTAATGATTTCTTTTTATTTTCAAAGACAAAAAATCTTACATACCTTTGTAACTTCTATCTCTCAATATTATTTCGTGCAATGCATTTAAAAGTTTCATACAGCTTCGTATATATAGTAATGAAACGACCCCTACATCTGATCAAGGAACGATAACACTGTGTTGTCTTTTTAGTTCAGTCAGGTAGGTGTTGTGTATATGTCATTTATACATCTATAGTTTTTCTATTTGTAATTCGGGGAACTCAATAAAAACTGTAAGACATGCATGATATGAGAAATACCATTTCTGTTTGTTTCATACAGTATAAAAGAACACAAAACAATAGAAAGCAAGTGAAAGTCAATTTTAAACAGTAAAGTAGCAGAATTGTTTTCACACGAAAATGCAGTC
This sequence comes from Mytilus galloprovincialis, assembly GCF_965363235.1. NCBI lineage: Eukaryota > Metazoa > Mollusca > Bivalvia > Mytilida > Mytilidae > Mytilus > Mytilus galloprovincialis. The sequence goes on along the minus strand of NC_134840.1, from coordinate 111,927,309 downwards.
ATAGGTAACAATTCAACGCGTCAAAAAAAAAAAGATTTTAAAATACAGAATCCCAAATATGGTTTGTTCATATTTTTCCACGAAACAGAACTCATAAACTTAAGAAATTTCCTACGTATAAATATAGAGACGCGACGATGTTATCAAACTGCAAGACTGAAACAATATACTTAGCTTCAAATTAAAGGCTATTGTTTGGAATTTATTTGCATACACTTTAAACAAAAGATGTTGTACATTTTATGCTTTTATATAAATAAGAGAGACTTTATCTTTCTTTGAACAGGATGTATTTCCCGATATATATATATATTTTATTTTGCAATTGTATGCAGTTTTCTGTATCGTGGTAGTTATATATGAACGAAAGGAAGAAAATGTAGTGTGAACATTTGATTTAACAATAGACATGCTAGATGTCACTCAAATGCATCAACTTATTAGATTAACATTGTCCGCTGATCAAACAGCCTATCGTGCTTAGTGAAATAAGTAACATAAGACACAACAAAACATTGAATAGTTGGTCATTATATCGTAGTGCATTTGCTTGTATAAACTTCCCTTTATTTATATCTTCTTAAAATTTCCACAGCTTTACATAAAGAGTTGTATTGTGCTAAAAAGAATTATCATTGACATGGAAGGATGAATTGAAAGAAAACGGATAGATAAACTGAGAGAAAAAAACATGCATATATATAAAATTGAGAATGGAAATGGGAAATGTGCCAAAGAGACAACAACCCGACCATAGAAAAAAACAACAGCAGGTCACCAACAAGTCTTCAATGTAGCGAGAAATTCCCGCACCCGGAGGCGTCCTTCAACTGGCCCCATAACAAATATATACTAGTTCAGTGATAATGAACGCCATACTAATTTCCAAATTGTACACAAGAAACTAAAATTAAAATAATACAAGACTAACAAAGGCCAGAGGCTCCTGACTTGGAACAGGCGCAAAAATGCGGCGGGGTTAAACATGTTTTTGAGATCTCAACCCTCCTCCTATACCTCTAGCCAATGTAGAAAAGTAAACGCATAACAATACGCACATTAAAATTCAGTTCAAGAGAAGTCTGAGTCTGATGTCAGAAGATGTAACCAAAGAAAATAAACAAAATGACAATAATACATAACTAACAACAGACTACTAGCAGTTAACTGACATGCCAGCTCCAGACTTCAATTAAACTGACTGAAAGATTATGATTTCATCATATGAACATCAGGCACAATCCTTCCCGTTAGGGTTTATATGCCTGTGTGGAATGACAGATACAAGTTGTCCTTGTGAACTCATACCTGAAAGCATATTTTGTTCGGGTCACTTCTACAGCAACAACGACTGGCATTTCACATACCACCCTTTAAACATAACTTTAACTGATTAAAATAATTCATTTCGGAATATTTAATTTATCATAGGTTTCAAACAACGACGACTAGTAGAAGACGAGGGTATTATGAGTGTCATATATTAATCTCTGCATGATCATAATTAAACATACATTTATATACATTCGTCTATAGTTGCAATAAGTATAAGATACAAATCGAAATTAAAACAAAAATCACACTTAATTTGTGAAATGGAGTGAATGCTTTTTGTAATTTTTTCCACAAACCTAAATAGCATAAGTTACACAGTGTATTTGAACAATAGTTTAACCTTCTCTTTATCGGGATATTTCTTTCTTTTTTTTGGAAAACATTTTATATTTTTATCAGTAGCTTCATCTCTCATTATGAAATAAACAAATGTAAGGAGGTGATTTTTAAGCCAAAACATAAAACTTCCTTACTGTCTCACGTTTACTCATCACATTGTGATCATAGTAATCAAAGATGGGTGGGACGTTTCGTTGCTTAACCAGACATGAATTAATGTTCTTTAAATGACATACTATCTATCAGTGAATTCACCCGTATTGCGAAGTAAAATTCATCATGTTACGAGGTATGTGACCTTGCTTTAGAGAAAATAAGTGGTAGTTTGGAATTGTTAAATGGACTTTATATTCTACGTACTATTGTTTGACGTAGCTCAAACATAAAAACTTATTTGTAAAAAAATCTACTGAAAACGCTCGATGTATGAAAGTATAATGCAAAAATTATGAATATCGGGAAGAATATGTGATAAAACACCGGATAGAATTATGCAAAATGTATTGTTTGCAGATGTAATCATAATTAAATATTTGTTTTCATGCGATCTAAAACAATTACAGATAGGAATATTAAGGTTTTTACTTTATGGGGTATGCACTGTACAAAAACATTTAAGTACAGTAATCATATTTTATTCAATAAACTACCATTAACTCTCGTTCGCTGTGATAATTGTTTTATATAAAAATAAAATGAAGAATAAATCTTTTGAATGAGAGTCTTGACAAAAGATTAATATTTTAGCCATGACATACCTCGCACTTTAATGGCAATGTTAAATATGTCAACATAATATTACAGGACTACAATACAAATAAATAGGACAACGTATTAGACAAAGAAACACGTGATTAATAGATAACAAAAGGCATCGATTTAAAATTCAATACGCCAAAAACGCGCCACGTCCACACAAGACTCACCAGTGACGTCCAGATATAAAAGATCGTAAGTGTAAAAAAAGGTACAAAATTGTACAGCACTGAAGATCATAAGTTGAAAAAGGTTGGGTCAAATACGGCTATGTGTTTATGCTTGGGATAAGAACATCCTTATTATTTAGAACAATTTATTCTATTGCCAACAGTAAATTTTATCAAATGAATATAAAAGATATACATAATAAAACTGAAGTATTAACTAATTACAGAAAACAAAACCCGAATACATAATGCAAAGACTAACACAGAAAAATAGACTTAGTCCAGGCCTCAACGCAAAAAATTATAAAAATGACGTCAAATACGAAGTGGTGAAAAGGCACAAAAATTACGTCACATTTGAATTTCAGAAATTTCTGAAACAGCACAAAAATGACGTCACATTTGAAAAACTATATCTCAAAAGTAAGATAGAATAAGAATTGATTAAAGATTATAATAGATCTAAATACTGAAAACTTGAATAACTTTTCTTAGTACAGTCCTGATGATGCGTCTCTCTAGTCTTAATTTTGCCTAAAATGTAAGTTAATGACACGAATTCAACTTTAAACCACAAACGGATTCAATTTATTTGTTAAAAATCATATTACAAAATGCATACACATTCTACAATTATGTCATTTATAATGTTTTCAATGGCAGTGTTGCAATACTTTTTTTCCAGGTGTATATATATATTTTTAATAAAAAAACAAATACCACAAACAACTAAATAATGTTTCTGAATTTTAATTCCACAAAAGATATCATAAATCATTGTATGACAATCTTTTTAATCTTTAGTGATGTGTAACCCCTACAAGTTGTTTTATGATTACAGGTCTAATATCGTTACGACGCAATAATCTCATTTGTCCCTTCTGTAAATAAAGGCAACAGTAGTATACCGCTGTTCAAAACTCATAAATCCATGGACAAAAAACAAAATCGGGGTAACAAACTAAAATCGAAGGAAACGCATTAAATATAAGAGGAGAACAACGACATAACACCGAAACGTAACACACACAGAAACGGACCAAGCATCAGACAAAACACCACGAGAATAACAAATATAACATGAAAACCAAATACATGAATTTGGGATAGACAAGTACCGTGCCACGTCTTATCTCAATTTCTTAAAAATAAGAGAAAACACAAACGACTCAACGTTAAAATGCAACACACACAGAAACGAACAATAATATAACAATGGCCATCTGCCTGACTTGGTACAGGACACTTTTAAAGGGGAATAAAAGTGGTGGGTTGAACCTGGTTTTGTGGCATGCCAAACCCCGCACTTTAATGGCAAAGTTAAATATAACATTGAAATGACAACATAATATTACAGGACTACAATACAAATTAATAGAACATATTAGACAAAGAAAAACATGATTAATAGATAACAAAAAGCATCAGGTTTAAAATTCAATACGCCAAAAACGCGCCTTGTCCACACAAGACTTACAAGTGACGCCCAGATATAAAAGATCGAAAGTGAAAAAAGTAAAAAGTTGTACAACACTGAAGATCAAAAGTTGAAAAGGTTTCGCCAAATACGGCATTGTTTTTATGCCCAGGATAAGAACATTCTTATTATATAGAACAATTCATGCTATTGCAAACAGTAAATTTTATCAAATGAATATGAAAGAGATATACATAAAGAAACTAAAGTATTAACTAATTACAGAAAACTAAACCCGAATACATAACGCCCAGATATAAAAGATCGAAAGTGAAAAAGGTACAAAGTTGTACAGCACTGAAGATAAAAAGTTGAAAAGGTTTTGCCAAATACGGCATTGTTTTTATGCCCGGGATAAGAACATCCTTATTATATAGAACAACTCATGCTATTGCAAACAGTAAATTTTAACAAATGAATATGAAAGAGATATACATAATGAAACTGAAGTATTAACTAATAACAGAAAACTAAACCCGAATACATAATGCTATTAAAGTTTAACACAGAATAGACACACCCGAATCAGTCCAGGCGTCAACGTAATTAAAAAAATGTGACGTCACATACGATGGCGAAAAGGCACAAACGTTATGCCACATTTGAATTTATGAAATTTAGAAACAGCATGACGTCACATATGAAAAACTATCAAAGTGAGATAGAATTAGGATTGATTTAAGATTATATTAGAACTAAATACTGATAATTCATTTAAACAAAATGCATATTGCAATACTTATTAATAACAATTAACTGTAATATATATATGTCCAGTTTGTTATGAATCCAACTTCAAACGTAAATAATCGTACAAAATTTAATATCATTAATAAAGGCGGTGATTAATTTTTCTATCCGTAACACCTAAATATAATAAAAAGACGTCAACACATTTGATATATTTGATAAAATCCGATGAGAATTACAAATATAACACTAAACATGTAAACTAAATACATGAATTTGGGATCAACAAGTACAGAAACACGTCTTATAGTAATGCGAATTCACATTCAGCAAAACAGTCACAATCGGGAATAAGTCACGTTTGGTAATTAAAAGATTAGACGACATAATGACAAACCACAATCTACCATGTGATAAAAATGTCCTTAGCTAGTTTGGTTAAAGAGACATCATATGGATCCACCAATTCGTGATGGTGTCCATAAAATTTACGGAGTGTCAATTTTAATCTGTCCTCCTCATAACTTTGTTCGGGCAGTTTCTGCGTAAGGAGCACACTCCTGTATATGAAGTCCGTATAGTGTGAACAAGCACGTGAATAACGTATCAATTGTGATATGTAAACACCATACGAAGGGGCAGAGGGTATGTTACTGCTGAGAAATGTGAAATTGATAATTGGGAAGTCGAAATCGTCCCGTTTATCATAGATTTTCGTGTGAAGTCGTCCATCTACGTCAATATTGAGGAAAAGATCAAGGTATGAAGCAGTCCTTCTAGTATCAGTAGTATCCTTAATTTCAAGTTCACTGGGATATATGAGATGTAAGTATTGGCTGAAGTATGGGTTGTTAAATGATAAAACATCATCAATATATCAGAAAGTAAAATTAAAGAATTTCGCAAGGTGCTTTTTCTTTTTGTCTTTTAGAAGGTTCTGAATAAATTCTGCTTCATACGAATACAAAAACAAATCAGCCAGCAGGGGTGCACAATTAGTACCCATTGGAATACCGACTGTCTGTTGAAATATAAATCCTCCAAACTCAACAAATATATAGTCGATCAAAAAGTCCAGCATTTTAATAATATCATCTTCAGTATATTTTCTGGAAGATTCAGTGTAATTCTTAACAAAATATGAATTATTGTATCCCAAAACAAGAAATTTGTATCTACGATTCCCATTTTTATAGAAAAAGCTCTGTTTTATGAGATGGTGAAGTCGATCTTTCAACTGAGCATGGGGAATAGTAGTATATAGCGTAGAAAAATCAAAAGTTTTTATGTTGCTGCAAAATTGCAATGATTGTGATCGAAGGTTAAGCAGTAGATCTTTCGAATTTTTGAAAATCCACATCTGGTTAACACCACTTGTAGAATATATCTCCTCACAATATTTTTGAAGCCCATCTTTAACTGTAGAAAGAATAGTAGTCAATACTTTAGAAAGATGTTTAGTCGAACATTTTGAACACCCAGCTATGTATCGTTCTTTATATGGAGTTTTGTGTAATTTAGGTATCCAGTATAATGAGGGCAAGTTTTCTTCGTTTTCTTTGATGTCGATACCAAAAGAAAGAAGGACATTTATGATTTTGTAAAATTTCATCCTTGGTAAATGCTGTTAAAGATATGTAGGATTACCAGTAGTTTTATCAATTCCAAGCTCTGTAGTGAGACATTGCAAATAATGTTTTTTTACATATGAAGACAATATTATTGGAGGCTTTATCTGCCGGAACAACGACATATTTGTCATGCAAAGAGGATAAAGCATCCACAACCTCCGGATTCTTGAAAGGGTTAGAAACTCTAGTACTCATATTACATCTTAGTTTTTGTATGCGCCTCTGAATGCATGATCGAATAGCTTTGATCCATTCAGACAGAGTGTCCAGGTCGGGTTCGTCTGGTTCGCGCTTTATCCATTTTCTTGCATAGTCCTCAACTGCATCCATCAGTAACTTGAAATTCTTTTTCCAGTTGATGGCCTAGGGATTCTATACTTTGGTCCCTTGGCTAGCAACTCTCTTAGTTGTTCATTGGTAACAATACCAAGGTCACCAGTAATAATATGACCAGCTGGACTATAATTGTATTGAGAAGATGTACATGAGCAATCCGGAGGCTTGGATTTTGTATCTTTGAGGTTAAAAGCCTCTAAAACTCTTTTGTGGTTGAAAATCTTTGATGCAATAGACTTGGTGTAAGTATAAGAAATAATAGGTGTAGCTTTATTTTTGAAGTAATCAGGTATAGTTTTTTGTACAGATTTTTGATGGAAAATATTGCCAATATTTACAGCATCTAAACCTTTATTGGCGAATTCTACCTTAAAAAAGTAACGTTTTTCCTCACTATTGGATGTAGTCAATACGGGTTTGAATAGTCTATGGTTAGCAATGTCCATGATAATTGCAACTAATCTATACAAAACAGAACGAGAATCAGTAACGGAAGTATTTTTGGCATCTTGAAATAGTAAAGAAAGTTTTGACAATGGAATGGAGTATAATTTAGTTCTAATATGATGAATTCCTAAAGGTTTTTGAACAGACGTTAATAGACTATCAATTGTCACGGTGTGTACAGCAGGTGGTATATATTTTCTGTGACCATGACTTCTATTTCGTCTAGCAGAAGTATTAAATAATTTTAATGTATTGACAGTACTACACCTGGGACTAGATAAAATACCTACACCATCAATTTTGTCATTGCATCCATAGGGAATGGCTGTTCCCAACTCTCTAATCCAAAAGTCTTCTCTTTGTAAACGATATGGTGTACTCAATATGGGGTCATTTGTTGGATGATATATTTTCTCTATAATCCAGACTTTCATTGAAACAATAGAATGGTCAGACTGATTAAAATGTTTATAGAGAAATTTGTTGTTATTAGGATCATTAACATTAGACCGATGATCATTCATCCTAAAATTGAGTCTTTGTCGAGTTTCCCCGACGTAGATCAATCCACAAAGAGTACATTCAATACCGTAAACAATATTGGAGGCAGTGCAATTCAAATCCTCATGGCTATGTGTATTGTAATTTTTGGTGGTTAAATTACTTTGAAAGTGGGTATCAGTTATAAGAATATCACAGGTTTTACAATTTTTACGGTTACATTTGGAAATAGAGCAATATTGATGGTTGTCATTGAAATCTAAAATATCTGAAAGTTGAACAGTACACGGCCGAATATATTCAAACTTGTCTGAATTTTTATAGTACAATGAGGATTCAGAAGACTGCACATGTGTCATTTTCATAACATCATTTAAGATGATCCTGGGGACACCTGATAAAATCGGTGTTGTTGTGTCCTTGACAACAGCCGATTGACACCTTTTTATCCTGGGCGTCGTGTCATCCAGTATAATATTATTTGTTCTACTAGTTTTCATGCTGTTAGACTACCGGACTGGTAGAATCCTCGGGGACAGATTGTCCACCAGCAGAGATTCCGGTCCGGTGGTGATAAATAAAGGCAACAGTAGTATACCGCTGTTAAAAACTCATAAATCCATGGACAAAAAACAAAATCGGGGTAACAAACTAAAACCGAGGGAAACGCATTAAATATAAGAGGAGAACAACGACATAACATCGAAACGTAACACACACAGAAACGGACCAAGCATCAGACAAAACACCACGAGAATAACAAATATAACATGAAAACCAAATACATGAATTTGGGATAGACAAGTACCGTGCCACGTCTTATCTCAATTTCTCAAAAATAAGAGAAAACACAAACGACTCAACGTTAAAATGCAACACACACAGAAACGAACAATAATATAACAATGGCCATCTTCCTGACTTGGTACAGGACACTTTTAAAGGGGAATAAAAGTGGTGGGTTGAACCTGGTTTTGTGGCATGCCAAACCTCGCACTTTAATGGCAAAGTTAAATATAACATTGAAATGACAACATAATATTACAGGACTACAATACAAATTAATAGAACATATTAGACAAAAAAAAAACATGATTAATAGATAACAAAAAGCATCAGGTTTAAAATTCAATACGCCAAAAACGCGCCTTGTCCACACAAGCCTTACAAGTGACGCCCAGATATAAAAGATCGAAAGTGAAAAAAGTACAAAGTTGTACAACACTGAAGATCAAAAGTTGAAAAGGTTTCGCCAAATACGGCATTGTTTTTATGCCCGGGATAAGAACATTCTTATTATATAGAACAATTCATGCTATTGCAAACAGTAAATTTTATCAAATGAATATGAAAGAGATATACATAAAGAAACTGAAGTATTAACTAATTACAGAAAACTAAACCCGAATACATAACGCCCAGACATAAAAGATCGAAAGTGAAAAAGGTACAAAGTTGTACAGCACTGAAGATAAAAAGTTGAAAAGGTTTTGCCAAATACGGCATTGTTTTTATGCCCGGGATAAGAACATCCTTATTATATAGAACAATTCATGCTATTGCAAACAGTAAATTTTAACAAATGAATATGAAAGAGATATACATAATGAAACTGAAGTATTAACTAATTACAGAAAACTAAACCCGAATACATAATGCTATTAAAGTTTAACACAGAATAGACACACCCGAATCAGTCCAGGCGTCAACGTAATTAAAAAAATGTGACGTCACATACGATGGCGAAAAGGCACAAACGTTATGCCACATTTGAATTTATGAAATTTAGAAACAGCATGACGTCACATATAAAAAACTATCAAAGTGAGATAGAATTAGGATTGATTTAAGATTATATTAGAACTAAATACTGATAATTCATTTAAACAAAATGCATATTGCAATACTTATTAATAACAATTAACTGTAATATATATATGTCCAGTTTGTTATGAATCCAACTTCAAACGTAAATAATCGTACAAAATTTAATATAATTAATAAAGGCGGTGATTAATTTTTCTATCCGTAACACCTAAATATAATAAAAAGACGTCAACACATTTGACAAAATCCGATGAGAATTACAAATATAACATTAAACATGTAAACTAAATACATGAATTTGGGATCAACAAGTACAGAAACACGTCTTATAGTAATGCGAATTCACATTCAGCAAAACAGTCACAATCGGGAATAAGTCACGTTTGGTAATTTAAAGGTTAGACGACATAATGACAAACCACAATCTACCATGTGATAAAAATGTCCTTAGCTAGTTTGGTTAAAGAGACATCATATGGATCCACCAATTCGTGATGGTGTCCATAAAATTTACGGAGTGTCAATCTTAATCTGTCCTCCTCATAACTTTGTTGAAGCAGTTTCTGCGTAAGGAGCACACTCCTGTATATGAAGTCCGTATAGTGTGAACAAGCACGTGAATAACGTATCAATTGTGATATGTAAACACCATACGAAGGGGCAGAGGGTATGTTACTGCTGAGAAATGGGAAATTGATAATTGGGAAGTTGAAATCGTCCCGTTTATCATAGATTTTCGTGTGAAGTCGTCCATCTACGTCAATATTGAGGAAAAGATCAAGGTATGAAGCAGTCCTTCTAGTATCAGTAGTATCCTTAATTTCAAGTTCACTGGGATATATGAGATGAAAGTATTGGCTGAAGTATGGGTTGTTCAATGATAAAACATCATCAATATATCGGAAAGTAAAATTAAAGAATTTCGCAAGGTGCTTTTTCTTTTTGTCTTTTAGAAGGTTCTGAATAAATTCTGCTTCATACGAATACAAAAACAAATCAGCCAGCAGGGGTGCACAATTAGTACCCATTGGAATACCGACTGTCTGTTGAAATATAAATCCTCCAAACTACTGTAGTCATCGTATGTAAGTTTTTACAAAATCAATATTTTGATTGCCATTGAAGAAGATCTAAAATAATCTAGGTTTTTTTTCTGCCCTTTGTATCTAATGTTATACATTGCAATGGAATATCTGCACGCATTTAAGATTCATAGCTGAATAGGCTAGCCCTGCAATGCCACAGGTCCTAATCCAGCAGAGAATCACACAAATCCGACTTAAAAAATGTGAATAAGGAAATGATGTATGATTGAATACAAGACATATATCCACCAAAGTTCAATTGAAGCTGAATTAGGCAAGTAGCTATCAACTATTAGATTCCCTTATACCGTATGACCAATTTAAAAAGCCCCCAACATAATGAATATAACTAAATTCATCGAAAAAACGGCCTAACTTAACAGGACAATTTACGAAAACCCAATATGATAGTCATGAACCAAAGACATCGACTGAATTACAGGCTTTTGCTTTGGACATGCACATGAGTTTGTCTGTTTATCAGTATTAAAACATAAATATTTGTTCTATTATCGACATATTCTACATTTTTTACAGAGGATTCTTAAAATAAGGGAACATGAATTTATCACAGACATATACAGTTGTATTAATAGTAAGTAAGTAAATTTTTATTATATTGACATGTGTAATAACAGTTTTATAAAATACAAATATATTACATAAACAATAAAAATACATGCGACCCCTTGGGTCTTTAAGTCACTTTCAAAATCATAAAACGTATTTATTCTAATAATTAATAAGTAAACGAACAAAATAGGAACACGAGGAATTGATATAGTTAACCATATACAAAAAAGAAAAAGAAAGAGACGAAAGCTTTTGTGATTACCATGAAGCATTAACTTTACAGGTTAGGAAATTTAATATTATTTAATACACTTTAAAAGATTCGGCATGACAAAATAACACGATTTATGAGAGAAAATGAAATGGCCTTTTTTTGCAATTACCATTTTGAAACTTGAATAACTTTCTTAATAATCCTGGATAGCAGCTTTTTCCATTTTTGTTTAGCATGCGACTAACATCGAAAGTAGACGACACACTGGGTTAAGCGGAACCCTGATGATTTTTCTGAATGATCATTGTAGAACTGATACTACTACACAAGGTTCACATTTCGACAAGTGATGCATGCAAACATCGCACTTGAAAATCAAAACTTCTCACTTATGCCCTTACCTTTACTTTAACTCAACAATTAACCTTAATATAAAAAACAAGAAGATGCGGTATTATTTCTATGAGACATCTCTTCACAAAGGACCAATGACAGAGAAGTTAACAACTATAGGCCACTGCATAGTGAGCTATAAAAGGTCCCGAAATGACAATGTGAAAAAAAATTTACACGAGAAAATTAACAGGCTTATTTTTATACAAAAAAATCAACGAACAACAAATATATAACACAAAAAAAAACCCCGACAGTCAACTATTTCAAACCATACCTCGACTCCAAACTGTAAATAAAAAAATTAACATTTTGAAAAAAAAAACCAATGATGATAATAAGCAAAAGATAAAGATACTTCTAGTTAATGTGTTTATTGTAATTTTATATCAGTATAAAGTCAGAGAAATCAAATATGAAATTTCATGACTATGACACAAAGGATTTGTTGATCGGATATTTCATCACAGTGGTTGTCAATCACTTTATACAATACTAAAAATATCTAGCAGACTTAAAAATGTGTTTACTGTTGCCTTCCATTAGCACCTGATTATAGTAAGGACTTGTACACAATTCACTTCTGAGCATTGAGTTGTTGTTATTCATGGTGACTGTAGACGTTTATATCATCTTCCCCCTGTTATCTGAAGGGTACTCCGATTCATGATACATTCATCACATTTTGGATTGAAATATTTTAGATAATAGTAGAATTTGTAATTGTGAATTAATAAACAAGATTATAGGATTAAAAGACATTTTTCATAGCCTTATAAATACTGGACTTTCACACTAAGGTGGTCACTCTGCATTCATCCAGGCTGGCGACTTGCAAGAAAATCTTGGCTGCATTACCCACCTCCCTCCCGTATATCAATATTTAAGCCGTTCTTTTTTTCCTTTTCTCTTTTACTTTTTTCTTTTTGTCTTTTTTTGTCTTTTTCTTTTCTTTTCTTTTCTTTTCTTCTCTTTTTTCTTTTTCTTTTTTTTCTACTTTTTTTTTCAGTTTTTTGAAAACATTTTTAACCTTTTTTTATTTATTTTTTTATTTTATACTTTTTCAAATGATATAACTACGTTTAACAAAAGGTAAAATCACAAAAATGCTAAACTCCGAGGAAAATTCCCTTATCAAATGGCAAAATCAAATGATAAAACACATCAAACGAATGGACAACAGATAATGAAATGAAAGTATAACAGATAATGAAAGTATAACAGATAATGAAAGTATAATAGATAATGAAAGTATAACAGATAATAAAAGTATAACAGATAATGAAAGTATAATAGATAATGAAAGTATAACATATAATGAAAGTATAACAGATAATGAAAGTATAACATTCCAAAGTACTAACTTAAAGGTCACACGGTTCTGATGATGTTTTTCAGGACGTTGATTCATTTTTGTCAGATGTTTGAAACTTTGATTGTGTAAAATGTTCGACGTTCATTTAAAATCTGCCAAGGTTGTAGCGCTGGTACTTTTTGTTAAATACGTCTTGTTTCCTCAGTCCTTTAAAACAGCAATTCAAATTTTATCCAACTTTGTCTTACAATTTCTGTAAAAGATATTGAGTATCACAATTGCGTTGAATAGGATTATAGAATAAGCCTTTAATTAACGTAAGCTTTGGTTATTTCATGATAATATATTTACTGTATATCATGATGTTCACCTTAAGGCTGCTCAATTGTTTTTTACTATTTTAATTGTTACTCAAGGTTGGGTTCAGTATAGGTCGTATTAATACATATACTAAGCATATAATTAATAAAAGATTTATGTCGAATATTATCTAAAATGCGACTAAAATATTCGCTTCATTAAATGCAACGATTTTGTATCAGCATCATCACTCAGAATCAAGTTCTTCTCTTCAACGGTAACATCAAGTTAATCTGCAATTCTTATTACTGGTCCTCTCATCTACCGTATAAACAGATGATTTCATTTAAAACAAAGTTTTCTTTCTGGCTCAAATGGTGACTGAAACCCCCAAAAAGTATTTGACGCGAATGAATTAAAAGAAACATCACTTTAACATGAGATTAATGGTAAAGTAAACTACATTGTAGACATCTAGAGCTGTGTAAACAGCAAAACAAACTAAAAAACAATGACAAAGGTAATGCTTGAAATTCTTAAAAGTTATGAGAGTTAAAAAACTATGAAATGTTGCCTATAACACGAAGAAAATAGGACGCCCAGAACCATATATATTGTAGATTTTGCGATTTAATCATTATTGTCTAAGGGTTCCGAAAGATAAAGTTGAAGTCATCGAAATATGAGCATACGCCATTGTGATTTGCGTAGGAATCTGACGTGGTTACATATTTATCAGGTCTGCATAAAGGCGACAACACAAGTTTTAGATAACTGTATGGATTGATAAATAATTGTTCATGCTGGGATTCGAAAGTGAAAATAGAACCTCATCCTTTCTGTTTAGACGTTGAGATTTGAATTATATATGTATTTAGGAGCAGACAGGAATAGTTTAATTTCCTGTTCGGCGCTTACAAGCGTAATGTTTAGAAAATTGTTAGACTTCTCCAACATAAACATCCTTTATAACAATGTGAAATGAACCTTGTCGTATCATTTACTGAAGGAAAATAACAAAATATATTTGCAGTCTACATGCAGTGGATTTTTTTCGTAGTAAGAAAAAAAAAAGAGAAAGACGTGTTGGTTCGTGTTACTGTTAACAATACACATCTTAAATATATTCCTATCATTGCATTTATTTTTGATTGGTTCAGGGAAGATTGTCGTCAATTTAAGTGCATTTTTACGGGACTTTCCTTTTATAATAATTACATTGGATGTAAAAAAAAAACAACGAATAAGCACATCAACAATCAACTTATCCCGAAAGGGACTTTCCTTTAATAATTTTACCTTGGATGTAAAAAAAAAGGAATAAGCACAACTCCTTTTCCAGAAATTTACATCAAGTTGATATTTCGATGAGAGTTTCTGGTAATGTATCAAACTATCTGGAAATGAAATAAACTATTATTTAGATAATGCCCTCCATACGAGTAAGAGTAAATTATGAGAGTGAAACATGTAAAAAAAAATCTAAAGAATATAACCAAAACTTGATTTTGCCTATTCAATATTTTGATTCGAGTGTAACCGATTAGTTTTTGCAGAAAAAATGCATGTCTAGCGTACACAATATAATTCTTTTGATGATGTATTTGTTGCAAAATAGAAAGGCAAAATGCATTTATTTCGAAGTTAGTCCTGTATACAATTTTCATTGTATAATGTTTGTATTTTACGTATTGTTGTTCTCATATCATCTCAGCTAACAAGCCCGTTAATATCCGTTTATGAACCTTCACCTTGTTCAAGTATTGATGGTCTGTTAACCCATAAAAGTAAATAGCTAGTCTTCCAGTAGCAAAAAATAGAAAAGAAGAAGTTCAGAATTATTTTCGTCTGTACTAAAGCTCCGTTCAATCAATAAACGTTATACTGTCTGCTTTGTCATTAACTGAAAACGTTCAAAACAGATCATTTGTTGATAAAGAATTGCCGAGTTGGATGCGTTCGTGTATGCAAAAAACGTAAAAAGGAATTTGGCGTAGACAACACTGTAATTTAAATCAACGGAAATTGAGAAGATGAGATTCAGAAGATGATGGTTACCTTTAAGAATGAATACATACATAGATGTAAAAATTAAAAAAAGTAGTTTATAAGCCACATTGTGTTCCCCTTTCAAAACCGATTAAGTATAGATTATCGGGTTTTCTACACATTGATACAGTAAAATATCAGCCGTGAGCCACAATGTGAACCTTGTTGGCGACTGAGCGCAGCGAACGAGTTAAAAAGTTTCACATTGTGTCGAGCGGTTGATATTTTACGATATCTTTACGAAGAAAACCCAGTTATCTTTTTATCGTTGTATTACTGGTCTTTTCTTTCTCCCTAAGACAGTTTTTAGCTTGACGAAAAAGCAAGCTTGATAACTTCTCCTCTCACATTGTGACGTCGCTGATAATGCCTGGTCTCGTTTTGAAGTATTGATACGAGAATTACGTAGCGACAGAGCAGGGTGATATTGGCGTAGGGAAGGACGATAAAAAATGTCATTAGTCTGTCAAAGTTGTTTAACGTGACTAAATTCAACTCGAATTCGATATTGATAGGCATGTATGTTGGTAACAGTACAGTTATTTTGCTGTTGGTGAATTTGTGTCTTAAAGGATGCTTTTGTAATTATAATCCTGGTACCTTTGATAACTATTTGACAATTAGTGAGTATATGTTCCTTTCATTTGAGTACATTTCAAGGTTTGTATTGTTAAAAGAAATATACAGAAACACACAAAAATCTATACCTTTATAAGTTCTGATATTTACAACGAAAATATTAATAACTATGCTGGTCGTTATTTGTTTTTGTTTTAATTTTCTGCTTAAGCTGACACTTTCACATGATATAGCTTAAAAACCGATAAGTTTGCTAAGGATTCCATTTGCACCAATGATCGCATATTCATTGTAAACGGAAATCAATAATAATAAAAAAAAAAACAATCAATATGTGGACTTATTGCTACTGATTAAACCATATATCTACCGTTTTCCCCTATATATCTTATTAAACAATACTTACCTTTTCCCCCTATATATTCTTTGTATTATTGTCATATCATTCATCTACTTTCAACAGCTTGTATCTAAAATTCAATATGTTATCCCTCCCCCCCACACACACACCCATTCTTTTTTTCTCAATATTTTGGTGTATTTTAACAAGAAGAATTGAAATGTAAAGATAAAAAACAACTGTTTAGCAGTTTCACCTGCAACTTATCTAACAGGAAAGTAATTGAACAAAAATGTAGAATGACCAAGATGAAGAAACATAACCTACACTATTCAAGAGCAACTATCAATTATATGTTGATTTAATGGTTTCCCATCAATTATCAATTATCATCAACTTAACAAGGTACGATAATAACTCAGAATATATCATTGTAAATAAAAAGAGTACCTACTTATTGCAGCTATGGTGAACATCTTACATGACGTTAAAATATGTTCTTTTTATTCGAAGCTATATGTTATTGATCTAAATATATTTTGTTAAAACGTAGTTCAGAGGATATTGTCGAAAATAATCAAAACTTTTTATATTGTTAATTCACCTTTGGTCTGAAGACTTCAAAATATTAAAGTTAACTACGGTTACTTATAGTTGTTAATTTCTGTGTCATTTTGGTTTCTTGTAGAGAGTTGTCTCATTAGCCATTATACCACATACATATGAACAAACAAATGTCTTTACGATTTCAATACAGCTGAAAAGATAATAAAAAAACCCAACAAACTACACTCAAACAGAGCGTAATAAACACACAACGAGCTTATGATAGTAATATTCACAAACTGCTTATCTCGATAGCGAATTTCTTTAACCGATTAAGATTGAGTTTTAAAAAGATGATTACGGACATGTTCAATGTCATAGCAACAATTCCGTAAACGTTTTCTAGGTTGTGACGTCACAGAATGCGACTTATCACAAACTTTTTGTGTCAGTGCAGGAGGGACTTCTTACAGGTTTGGCGCGCATGAATTTCGAGGACTCATGCTCATCAAATTAGAGTTTTGTTTTATTGATCATGCTTGAAATGACAGTGATGTTGTCTTTATCATTTCCACGTTTGGTGTAGATAGTTTTTTTATAAATCATATTAGAATTGTAGTTTGTAAAACAGAAATTACTTTGAATAACAGTTATAATATATGAAATATTGTTTTTTTTTCTTCTTCAAATAATCACAACCATATTTATACTGTTGAAATACAAACACACTAATCTTTCATTTAAATTGTATTTACATAGTGTCATAGATCAAAATAATTCGTTGAGTTTATTTCACTTGTTTTTGTAAAAAAATATCTTTTGATTGAATTCAGCAATTTCAATTGATATTTCATTGTGTTTCTTTATATGTTGTGATGCTACGGTATTGTTTCAGGAAAATGAGAATGTTGGTACCTATAAAAAAATTGAAACCCGCTGCATTTGTTTACACATGTTCTAAGTCGATCAATCTTGCAAATGCATGAATGTTGCGTATGTTTTCGTTTCCGGCTTTACCAAGCGTGTAGAATCTAGACGCTACCGTGTTTTACATCCAATTTGAAGAGTTTAAGTGCTACCATTGGTCAAGAATAATGTACTCGGAATGGGCGTGATTTCAATCATCCCATAGAAGGCGCAACATTGTTATCACAAATGTTGGCTTAATCTGCCAAGGGTGGAGAGAACGGGAGTGGATAGTAACCCTTGGCTAGCGAAGTTGAAGACGATCAGGAACTTGATATTCACTGGTTGTCGTATGTTGATGTGGTTCACATGTGTTTCTTTTTTTTTGTATATAAATTAGACCATTGGTTTTCCGGTTTGAATGGGTTTACAACTGCCATTTTTTTAGCCCTTTATATATAGCTTGCTGTTTCCGTGTTGAAGACCGCACATTGACCTATAATGATTCACTTGTACAAATTGTGACTTGGATGGAGAATTGTCTCATTGGACCTCATGCATAACACATTTTCATATATCTGTTTACAGTAACAAAAAATAGCCTACAAGATATTTGCAAAGATAGTAATGATATAATCTTGTTGCATTGTTTAAATTTGCTTTACTGATGATGAAAGTATTTACAGTTATTAATTGTTACATTAACCTAGATGTAATAAAAAGAAGTTTAAGTTCTAGAATATCATGAACTAAGCGATATATTCACTTGAAATACAAAATCAGTGTTTAAATAAATAGCAGTTATTTTTCATGGATTGATAGTTTCGAGAACATTAAATTTGATACTCTGTTTCTATAAAGGTAAAGTTAGTAAATGCGTATATAATAACAAAGCAATTTGCAAACATTAACATTTTAGACTGTATAAAGCATTATGATAGTTATATAGTAAAGAAGCAACAAATGGGAACTTTTAACATACTAGATAAAGATTAACTTTAATTTTTTATTTTCGTTTTAAAATCTTACTGATTTTAACGATAGGGCTAATGGCCTCTCTTTACCAAAACAACGTTTAATAATACATTATATACATGTGTCTAGCAAAAATCTTTTAATTATTTTATTTCATTCTCATCCAAATTGTACAAGCAATATATATCTTGTCTATATAATAACAAACACAGGTGTGCAAAACAAACGTTAAAATTATGATAATAGAAAGTAATTAAATAAATAAGGTATGCATGTAAAACTTTGCGTTCTCTTTAAAATACAAATTGCTTTTAAAGTTAACATTATAGTATACACTAAACATTGACCATACCATATTATATAAAGTTAATAGATTGTCTGTTTTATTTATAAATAAATCATATCAGTATCAGCTAGAAAATTCAGTTCTTTGTTTGCATTTACCAAATAGTAGTTTTGTTTAAATGATTGAAGTTATATTTTTTATTTTTGTAGTTTAATATGTATTGACATAGAAACGTGGTATAACATTCTACATTGGCTAGAGGTTTAGTGGAAGGGTTGAGATAACAACATGTTTAATCCTGTCGCATTTCAGGAGCCTCTGGCCTTTGTAAGTCTTGTTCGTTTTAAATTTTAGTTCATTTTATGCTTTGAAGTTTAGTGTGACGTCCATCATCACTGACCTAGTTCATAGTTTTGTTATGGAGCAAGCTGAAGCCTGACTCCGGGGGCGGGATTTGTTTTTTATCTGTGTGGAATAGCCATTTGTGACCTTCGGCTATTTTCTCCTCTTTGGTCGGGTTTGTTGTCTCTTTGAGGCTTTTCCTATTTCTTTCTCAAATTTATAAAATCTTTACGACATGTAATTATTTTCCATTTACCTGTACATGTAGTACCGGTCCATCCACCGACGCATGAGCAAACCAAGTCACCATAGCTGTTTTGACTACAAGATCCACCATTTGAACAATAGTCAGGAAAACATGAATCGTCTGTGGTTAGTGCAAAAATAAACAACTTGAATTGGAATATACAATTCTAAGGATTTAATTAAGGTAAGGAATGATAAAAAAAGGAACAAATATAAAGGAATAATAAAAAAAAAGCATTCAAATTAGTAATGGGTGCTTAGGGTAATTAGGTCAATTGTATTCCTATCCCTTTTGTCGAAAAAAAATGCACTGTTCTGTTTCTCGCGTCGTGTTAGTTATTTACTGGCTTTTGTGTTACCAACCATTTATTACAAAAATCTGTATACTAATTGTTAATTTAATATACGATAGACGGATGCGTCTTCTCTTCAAATTAACATTCTAGTCAATCACAGTGTAAACCTTAAAATCTGTAATCATCAATTGTAGTTAGAGAATAAGAAACACATAGACGAGAAGGAAAGGCAGATGTTAGATCCCATATTTATCTACTAAATTTAAAAGAAATGAAGCAAGCAACAATATTTTTTCCAACGAAAAAATCTATGGAAAGTTTTATTTATCCAACAAAAACTAAAATCTTAGAAGAGTGATCTTTCATAAAAAATGATTCATATCAAGTATAAGAATATTAACTTTTATTTCTGTTCTTGTATGCATTTGGACAGGTTAACGATTCATCCAAATGTATGGTTAAAACTTACTAGTATCATTTTTTTTCATAAATTTAAAGTAAAAACAGTTTTCGTTATAACGTCTTTTGTATTTGAGTCAAAATATTCAAAACGCTTTAATAACACATACTATTCCATTTAATCGATGGATTTTGAATTATAGCTATTTTATGAAGTGTTCTTTTAATCTTACTTCCGGATAATTTCCTTTCTCAGTACAGTAGATTGATATGCATTTTTTTCGCTGAAATCTTCGGGGATTGTGGCTTTGTCAATGACATTGACATGACATTGACATTGTCGTCATAGGTAAAATAGCGATAAATAGATTATCATTGGTCATCACAATTCGATTGCTTTTCTTCCTTTCGCCGTTACGGTTCAAGTAAGAAAATATATCTCGTTGCGATGATCAGCGAAAATGTATTATTACAATTGTTTTTTCTCTTTATAATTATATGCTATCATACAATACTTACAGGTACAATTATCGAAATCACTTTCTTGAAGACTTGACATCATAATATTATCCCGATCCAAACAGATGACTTGATCATTTAGCAAAGATTTTGATTTAAGCCAGGACCAAAAGGGAAAGTTACAATCACATACTAGATCAAGATGCCTGTTTGAAATTGAAGTGAATGCATTTAGTGTATGTTATGTAATCTTGATTACAGTCTAGCTTTGTATGATATCACATTTCTAATCAAAAACACAAAATATAACACGATCGAACAAATATTATAGAACTGATAAAAGGATGAAATCACGAATAGACATGGTTATTAACATTGATTAAAACTATACACCTGGGGCGGATCCAGCCATTTTTAAAAGGGGGGGGGGGTTCTCAACCCAGGACAAAAGGGAGGGGGTCCAACCACATATCCCATTTAAATGCATTGATCGTCCAAAAAAAGGGGATACTATCCTCCCGCATCCCCCTAGATCCGCCACTGTACACATGTATATATGTTTAGACGAGTTGTATACACATAATATACACAGCCATGTATAACCATCACTGTTGGTGATCCGGTGGATTAATCTGTTGTAGACTTGTCACTGGCTCAGACGTACTTATAAATATAATTATTTTTTTGTAGGATTCTTTACTATAGATAATTCAGCTGATCTGTTAAATAACATGTCAATGCCTTTATTAGTTATCATGTACTGTAGTACGACGCTCGATTAAAACTGACGTAGAAATGTAACACCCGGCCACCGAAAGGTTAATTTTTATGAAGCCCAGGTGGTCGTGTGGTCTAGCGGGACGGCTACAGTGCAGTCGATTTGATCTAACATTGTTGGGTTGATGTTTAGACGAGTTGTATATATATCCGGTTTATATAATCCGTTCATCCTATATTGACTCTTAAAATTCAAGAGTCTATCTTAAATTGAGGGTAAATTATATGGCCTTCCAAATACCGTTTCGATACGTAACATCACTGAAGAGACTTATATGAGTTTGACTGTCCCTTTGGTATCTTTCGTCCCTCTTTTGTCGAAATCTAGATCTTGTGTACAAAAAAAATAAATAATTGACATATTGATTTTTATCCAACGCAATCATAGGTTTGAACGTAGTTTTCAATTTAGACTTGTTTATATATATATATCTATAATACTAAAATGACGAGGTCCAATTTGTCAGCCGTCATCACGTAAAAACGACGAATTTAAAAAAAATCAACTTTATATATAACTATTATAGCACAAAGGTGAAGTTTAAAAATTACACCACTCCAGGCCATTTCGTTTTCCACGTAATTAATATTGCCAAAAATTAAGAAGTTCCGGGTCGAGTCCGATACCGATACCAATAGTATATTCACCTGTTACCTATTAGCTTATCTGTACGTTCCACATCTGACAGGCGCACCACCAAACGGTGTATTCAGGATTAATATGCTATATACACGGGTCATAATCACCGGGTTGACAATACTCAATAGTCAAATTGTTACCTATTGTAGTATTTTAATCAGTAAGACTCTCTTCCTTATCTGTACGTTTCGCATCTGACAGACGCACCACCAAACGGTGTATTTAGGATTAATTAATATGCTATATACACGGGTCATAATCACAGGGTTGACACTACTAAATTGTCAAATTGTTACCTATTGTAGTATTTTAATCAGTAAGACTTTCTAAGATTACAATACGAATACTAAAAATCTGGACTAAAAAGCGTACAGTTTTCAATTTGTTAGCAGCCATGACGTAAAACAATAATTCAACTTTATTTATAACTAATATAGGACAATGCTGTTGATTAAAAAATACTCCATTCCAGGACCTTTTGTTTTCCAAATAATTAATATTACCAATAATTAATAAGTTCCAGTTCGACGGGTATAAACAGAAAGATTTGAAAGCAGAGAAAACTGTGTATCTTATAATCGGCATGACTTTATCAGATGACAATACTAATACTAAAATAAGGTTTGCGCATAGTTATATACTTTAACATGTTTAATTCAGTCACGGACCCGCGATATCATGGGTGTGTTCTAGTATATATATATATCGAAACCGGATCTGCTGTACAAAAAAAAATAAAAAAATATTGACACCTTATGTTTGTGGCATAACATCGTGGCCTAGGTTAAATGTTTTCTGTTTAGTATTAAATTTATATTAAGATCCATTTTGTTACATCTCGTGATCAATTTTTTTGGGCAATTGCCAATGGCAGTCAGCAGGGTTAAAGAACATCCGTTGTTCATCCTGCTAGTCAAATGCGTTTTGTTTAAATATACTTTTTCACTTATTTGGTCTTTTGGAAAATGTTGTTTATGCTGTATTTAGACCCTTCTACAACGAAATTTGTTTTACATGCACACGTATAAAAATTGCGGTTTTTATCCAACGCAATCAAAGGTTTGAACGTAGTTTCCAATTTAGACTTGTTTATATATATATATCGAAACCGGATCTGGTGTACAAAAAAAATAAAAAAAAATATTGACACCTTATGTTTGTGGCATAAAATCGTGGCCCAGGTTGATTGTTTTCTGTTTAGTATTAAATTTATATTAAGATCCATTTTGTTAAATCTTGTGATCAATTTTATTTAGCAATTGCCACTGGCAGTCAGCAGGGTTAAAGAACATCAGTTGTTCGACCTGTTAGTCAAATGCGTTTTGTTTAAATATACTTTTTCACTTTTTTGCTCTTTTGGAAAATGTTGTTTGTGCTGTATTTAGACCCTTCTACAACGAAATTTGTTTTACATGCACACGTATAAAAATTGCGGTTTTTATCCAACGAAATCAAGGTGTCAATGTTTTTTTGGTACACCAGATCCGGATTTCGACAATAAATGTCACTTCAGTGATGTTAGAGAGCGAAACGGTATTTGGAAGGCCACATAAAATGTACCCTAATTTTTAGATAGACTCTTGAATTTTAAGAGTCAATATAGGATGAACGGATCATATAAACCGGAGGGAAAATATGATACAAGCCCAAACGAAAAAATATAAACGAGTCTAAATTGAAAACTACGTTAAAACCTATGATTGCGTTGGATAAAAACCGCATGTAGAAGGGTCTAAATACAGCAATATATATAAATATATAATCTACGACCTTCCTCTTTTACATTCAAATTGCACAGGTAAGTTCCTTATATTAGACAATTAATGAATTGTAAGTAAGCAACGGAACGTTTGTCAATGTTCAAAATAGAAAGTATGTGCTTTTAATTATGTTATAAATGTAAATAATTTAAGAATTTTGCAATCAACATATTTTAATGATCTTTACGTTGATACCCCCTTTCCCCTTTTTTCAAGAATGTATTAAATTTGTTTGAATCAGTTCATTTAGAATGTCGTTTGTTGCAATCCGAATATGTTTAATACCCTTTGAAACATAAATCATGAATTATATTTCCCATTTTTTGTTTTAATTGCCTGATTCATGTGTTTTAATTTCTTTTAAGATCTTTGTAATTTAATTAAATGCAAGGAATGATCTGTTTGACATCATTAAGATTGTGAATTCGAACACAACACAAAACAGGTGATAGAGGTACATAACATGTCATACAGCAAAATGTAATTTATTATTTGAATTTTGATATGGATATTAAACAATTGACTGACAGTATTATTTGTTTTCTTTTTGGGCATAAAAAAGGAAATCAAAAAAATGTCGCTGCTTCTTACAATAGGCTTCATAATAAATGAATTAACAAATGAGGACATTATGCAGACATTTACGTTTATACTGGTCACTGCTTTTTCTCTTATATCTTATATAGCTATTACAATTCCAACAAATACAAACTTTTACAGGCTTGTGCAACAACTAGCAAACTGTTACATATGCTTCTGCATTAAAACACGTAAGAATAATTTGATTTGAGACTTTGTTTCATTAATGTATGATATATGCATCCCTGTGATACATTTGCAAACGTTCAAATGATTTGTTACAGTACCCCTATTTATAACTACACTTGCTGATTTGCATGTTAAAAAACTTTGCGTAACAACATTTTATTGAAATTTTCTGAAACTTTGAGATGTTTTGCTAGACTTATATCAAATACTGTTATGTTTATATTCTTTATCATCTTAACTTTTTATATTAATTAATGATCAAATGTTATGTACGGCAATTCACCTTGTCAACAGGTAAGATTAGATTCAACTACATGTTTAGGTTCTTTTCTCAATTGCTAAATCTCACAAAGTCTCACAATGAATTAGAAACTAGATAATATAATACTGTATTAAAACGTCGGTTGTTAACATCATAAGACTATCAATCGTTCAATAAACATATATTTACTTACAGATTTTGTAAGTTGATGTTATATTCAAAAGTGTTATTCTTGACAAATGTCAGATTGTTTCCACTCAGATCTCTGAAAAAAAATTAAGCAAAACCCTTTATCTCGTGAATCGATAAATAGTTGCAAAATCAAGGTACAATATAATAAACATTTATAATTTTATCAGGTAATTGTATGTGCACTACATTTAAGACAAACTGCCATCACATTGAATAATTACCGATTAACAAGTAATAGTACAATGATACATTTTTTATATCTTTAAATTAATTTGACCCAAATAAACAGTTCATTATGTAAACAATTCAGTTTGGCATTTTCTTATCCATATAACATGTAAAATCAGCACGTACAAAATACTACAGAACACATCTTCCTATATCAAGAACTTTATATTTCAATATCAGTGAGATATATAGATTAAATAACTATTATAGGTATATTGTTTAAAAAATCGAAGATTTGTTCCGCCAAAACAAATCTGTTTTCGTGTTCATTCGATACAAAGTTATATTGTTCTGCCTTGAAGTAGATATGACATGTACCAAGTATGAGACCAAACAGTTAGTGCTGCCGATATGAAACAAAAGCGGGGATTCAAATATCGCCGCAGATCATACATTCTCGTCTTAAATTTGAGAGGAATAGTTTATTTATTATGGTGATAGACCTGCGTAACTACTGGTTATCCGACGGCTTAGCTAAAGTTGTCACATGTTGAGAGGTATAAAAGATCGCATATTTTGGTATGAATGTTGGTTTAGTCATGGGTCTTTGCATCATAAATAGACACATTTATTCTAAAACAAGTTGTTATATATATATTTACAGGT
The DNA here is from genome assembly GCF_965363235.1 of Mytilus galloprovincialis. Lineage (NCBI taxonomy): Eukaryota > Metazoa > Mollusca > Bivalvia > Mytilida > Mytilidae > Mytilus > Mytilus galloprovincialis. Next base: position 111,901,264 of record NC_134840.1, on the reverse strand, counting down.
TAAATTGAAAACAACGTCCAAACATATGAGAACGTTGGATAAAAACCGTAATTTGTATTCGTGTGCACGTAAAATAAAAATAATTGCTGACATTGGGCCACAGATGTTCCATGTGCAAATTATTATGTAAGATATAAATGTTCTATTTGTTTTACCTTAAATAAAATAGGTATTTCTATTCTGTTCTTTATTCATTGTAACACATATATGTTACTATAGCTTTTTTTTTATACCAATAGTACATGTATTCAAAAGAAAAAAAAGAAAACCAAATAAAGTAAACAACTACGAGAACTGATTAATTAACAATATGTCAATAAATGTTATTCATAAAATATGTTTATTTTCTTGGTCGTATGTGGGTTGGTTGATATTACATTGTTCTCTCCCATTCTCAGTTTTTAGAAAACTACGACGCCTTGATTGATTAATATCCGATAACGAGTCAAGGTCCTTCTAAGAATACTAGCAAAGACGACGGTGCCATCTTTTAACTAAGCGATAATGTTCCCTTGCTTAATAATTGGGAACTGGTTTCTTTTAAAATGACAAGTTACCATTATCACAAGTGGTAACAATAGCATATTCCATATATTCAAATTTTAGCATTGCATTGACAAGTGCGAAATTAGTAGGATATCTATTATTATCTACCATTGGAGTGGCTTATGAAACAAAAACTTTAGTCCTTGGCATTGACTCATGCATATGATATATTAAGTTCTTCATATGACTTACACATACTGGTGTAGATTCCCTTAGAGCATCGTTTAGCGAATGCAGCACCAGCATATTTAATGGATCTCCAATCTGGCTTATTGTTTTTTTAAGAATCAGCCAATGTCATGGCCTTTTTTTGCAAGATGTAAGAGCTAGAGAATTTACCAGGCTGAATACCTTTTGTGTTGAGTAACCTATAAGTAGGACTTGAGGTTTGTTAAAAGAAGCCTTTGTTTTGGTTGAGTCAGTTTTTTTTTCGGTTGAACTTGTGTCCAATTTTCATCTTTGTTGTTTCCATTATCATGATAATTGTGTTGTTAATGAATATATATGTAACACACTAACAAACGACAACCACTGAATTACATTCTCCTGATTGGGACAGGCACATACATACAGAACGTTGCGAGGTTAAATATGTAAGCAGGATCACAACCCTCCTCCTTACCTGGGACAGTTGTATAACAGTACAACATAAGAATAAGAATGAACTATAGAAATCAGTTGAAAAAGGCTAACTCATTAGATATATACAAATAGAAATACATATAACAAAACACAGAGTGGACGTGGTTGGGTACTTGTATATCCCAACATCAAACCAATGCATCTAAGAATAAATCATCAATCAGAACACACCCAACATCCAATTGAGTTAGCGTAAAGACGTCATAGACAGTCAGAGAAAACCTTGACCTTGTGCAATGACAAGATACTGGTATCGACAGATTTTAAATCCATGAATGTGTATATGTATATAACAATAATAGTTTGTTTAATTTTAATTTTGTTATAAAATTCGTTTTCAGATTTTAATTGACGAATTGCCCTCATGTCCTCGTAGGAAAACCAACCTTTAACATGAATCTATGACAAGATTTAAAAATACGCATTCATTTTAAATACAGTGAAATGTTACTCGAAAAACTGTAACAAGAACTCTACCTTAAAATGTGACTAAAACTTGATATTTTACTCGAATGGTAACTGTAAACTTAATTCTTACTCGAACTTTAACTCTATTTGTAGCGAAAACATAAAATTCGATGGATAGCACCTCCATCCGCGGATTATACAACAAATTACATTAAAATCGGTTTTAAATAGATCAGTTTAAAACCACACTGCCTAATGCACATCCACTTTAAATAATTGAATCATATTAAGTAACGCCAGAACCATATCAATTCATTGCACAACCATATCATGTAATATCAAAATATCAATCAGTTAAGTCTAAAGCATATTGAGTATTATTTCAACAACAAGTTAAAACATATTATGTTAAGACAAAGTATCTTATAGTTATAATAAAACAATATAATCTATTGTCATACTTTTCCATGTATGTGTATATTATCTTTTAACTTCCCGGTAACATTTGTACTTAGATATAGGAAGATGTGGTGTGAGTGCCAATGAGACAACTCTCCATACAAATAACAATTTAAAAAGTAAACCATTATAGGTTAAAGTACGGCCTTCAACCTGGAGCCTTAGCTCACACCGAACAACAAGCTATAAAGGGCCCCAAAATTACTAGTGTAAAACCATTCAAACGGGAAAACCAACGGTTTTATGGTTTTATGGTTTGTTGTATGGTTTTAAGAGAATAAACTATATATGCATCTATAAATTGTATGGTTTTAAGAGAATAAACTATATATGCATCTATAAATCTATCTGACTATAACATTCCACATCGTTCAATCCAGTTAAGTCAAACGAAAAGCGTATCACGTGTTATTTAGTTTTAAGAGCTGAACCCCAGAAAGATGTAGATATTGATCAATAAACTAAATTGTAATATATTGTTATTGTTAATATGTCTTCTGAATTGAGTAAAGCCATTTTCATTATTATTCAAAGTGTGTCTTTTTATGTTGTAATGTAACACTACTGTTGTTGTAGGTTAGGGTGAAGGTTGATGCCTGTTAAGACGTTTAAATTGGCTGCATTTGTTTGCGCCTGTCGTAAGGCAGGAACCTGTTGTTCATTTGTTGTTGTTTGTCGATGTGGTTTATAAGACTTAGTGTCTCGTTTCTCGTTTTTTTTAATAGACTAGACCGTTGGTTTTCCTGTATAAGTTGTTTTACACTAGTCAATTTGTTGTGCTTAAATGGTGGATTTTAAATTCCCCAAGGGTAACACCAGCCAACACTACAAAAGTCTAAAAGTCTGAAAAGGCCAATTTTTGTCTTTATTAGCATGAATTTTTTCGCGACATTCTCCAAAAGTATGACTTGTGTTTTAATTTTTCTTGACAAATTCTGATTTATAATAAATTTGTATGAAATTTACTCGACAAATTCTCGTCATTCTGAGTATGGTCTTAAAATGTGTCGTCATATTCTTGACATTTGAATACTGTCTTAAAATTTCTCGAAAGATTCTTGACATTCTTTTTTTTAGCTTAACATATTCTGAACATTATGAATTGTCTATTTAATTTACTCGAAAATTCTCAGTTTTACAAATCATTACAGATATACATGATATAACTTAATTTTTATTTCTCTTTATATGAAAAACAACAAAATTTGGGCATGTTAGATAATTGAAAATTTTGTTATTTAAATATTTTTACAAATACACTTATGGCTATGAAATCTAAAGTATAAACAATAATATTATAGATATGTTGGAAAAACAATCAAAATGTTGATTTTTAAATAATTACAAACATTTATTCCTAAATCTTATAAATTATTGCTAAATCTTTTAAAATTATACTGTAGACATATTTCATTCTACATGCATAATATTCAATGTTAATATGGTGATTTATAGTACCAAAATGAGGTTTTTATCAATAGCAAAGTATTATGGTATCCTTATTCTTTTAAGGATATGTATAGTCCTACTATACAAATCCTTGATTAAACAGAAGAAACTTTGTGTAATGTCATCTGTTGCAATATATATTTTTTATAATAAGTATTACACCTTGACAGGATGTTCCCCATAAAATTAAGGTATTCAACTCCCAGGGTATACCCAACTGTTATATTGAAAATTACTGCTTTACCTGTTATCAGCCATGCACCTTATCAGTTAACTGAGCATGCTACTACAATTTAACTAGAGGCTCTCGAGAGCCTGTGTCGCTCACCTTGGTCTATGTGCATATTAAACAATGGACACAGATACATTCATGACAGAATTGTGTTTTGGTGACCATGATGTGTTTTAGATCTTACTTTACTTGACATTCTTCTTGCTACAATTATCTTTAACTACAATGAACTTGGCCCAGTAATTACAGTGGAAAATATATTCTAAAAAATTTACAAAAATTTACATATATTTATGAAAATTGTAAAAAATGACTATAAAGGGCAATAACTTCTTAACGGGTAAACTGACAATTTTGGTCATCTTGACCTATTTGTAGATCTTACTTTGCTGAACATTATTGCTGTTTATAGTTTATCTCTATCTATTATAATATTCAAGATAATAACCAAGAACAGCAAAATTTCCTTAAAATTACTAATTCTGAGGCAGCAACCCAACAACAGGTTGTCTGTTTTGTCTGACAATTTCAGGGCAGATAGATCTTGATCTGATAAACATTTTATCCCCTGTCAGACTTGCTCTAAATGCTTTGGTTTCAGAGATATGAGCCAAAATCTACATTTCGCCCCTATGTACTATTTTTAGCCATGGCGGCCACCTTGGTTGGTTGCCAGGGTCATGCCACACATTTTTAAAACTAGATACCTAAATAATGATTGTGGCTATGTCTGGTAAAATTTTGCCCAGTAGTTTTAGAGGAAATTTTTTTTAAAAAGAATACTAAAATTTTAGAAAAATGGTTAATGATTGACTATAAAGGGCAATACTCCTTAATGGGTAAACTGACAATTTTGATCATGTGACTTATTTGTAGATCTTACTTTGCTGAACATTATTGCTATTTACAGTTTATCTCTATCTATGATAATATTCAAGATAATAAGCAAAAACTGCAAAATTTCCTTAAAATTACTAATTCAGGGGCAGCAACCCAACAACGGGTAGTCAGATTTGTCTCAAAATTTCAGGGCAGATAGATCTTGACCTAAAAGATTATTTTACCCGATGTCAGATTTGCTCCAAATGCTTTGGTTTTAGAGTTATAAGCCAAAATCTACATTTTACCCCTATTTACTATTTTTAGCCATGGCGGCCATCTTGGTTGGTTAGCAGGATCATAACACACATTTTTTAAACTCGATACCCCAATGATGATTATGGCCAAGTTTGGAATAATTTGGCCCAGTAGTTTCAGAGGAGAAGATATTTGTAAAAGATTACTAAGATTTACGAAAAATGGTTATAAATTGACTAGTAAGGGCAATAACTCCTCAAAGGGTCAACTGACCATTTCGGTCATGTTGACTTATTTGTAAATCTTACTTTGCTGAACATTATTGCTGTTTACAGTTTATCTCTATCTATAATAACCAAAAATATTAAAATTTCTTTAAAATTACCACTTTGGGGGCAGCAACCCAACAATGGGTTGTCTGATTCATCTGAAATTTAAGGGCAGATAGATGGGTCAATATCTTTAATTGTTTTTACATAGGCGGTAATGGTAACGTTTTTTCCTGTAGCTCAGTCCATATCGTTAACTTGAATATGTATGATAGCTCGTTTCGAAGCTGTGACATTTTCACATATGTGGTTAAATTTTCGGGGTACGAAGTGAGATTACTTTTTCCGTAAATTAGCAAACCCCGAACATCCTTTTGTGATGCGGCTCCTTGTGGTAAATTATCCCCTTTTTAACACAATAAGTTATTTGAAAATTTAATACTTTGAACACATTCAATAGCTCCATAGTTTTAACACATTTATTCTATGTTCCTCTACATTCCTAATCACCACAAATAATTAAGTTCAGTCATTTGTTAAAAATAGAAACATGTCCAATATCACTACACAGAGAGTTTTTCTTTACACGTGACTTTTGAGTTCCTCATTTCGAGGCGCATTAGGGATGTTGTCCCAGATCTTGACCTGATAAACATGTTTACCCCACGTCAGATTTGCTCTAAATGCTTTGGTTTTTGAGTTATAAGCCAAAAACTGCATTTTACCCCTATGTTCTATTTTTTGCCATGGCGGCCATCTTGGTTGGTTGGCCGAGTCACCGGACACATTTTTGAAACTCGATACCCCAATGATGATTGTGGCCAAGTTTGGTTAAATTTGGCTCAGTAGTTTCAGAGGAGAAGATTTTTGTAAAAGTTAACGACGCCGGACGCCGGACGCCGGACGCCGGATGCAAAGTGATGGGAATAGCTCACTTGGCCCTGCGGGCCAGGTGAGCTAAAAAGTGTGTTGATAGATGAAAATGAAAATAATCATTTTAATTACGTAATTGATATCTTGAGAAATAAATCAGGAGTGAATTAACACAAATATTTTGTTTTGATGAAAAATTGTGAAATTCAACACTCACTTTTGAATAAATAATGTTTTTTTTTATAGTACTAAAAAAAATAAGTAAGTTTTTGAATCAAGTTTGGAACAAATTCTTTGACCCAAACGAAAGCCCCCCCCTTTTTAGCCATCACAAATACGCACAAAAAGACACATGCTCACTTTTAAATACTGCCTCAAGTCACCCATTTTGTTAAGGCATTCAAATGAATAAAACCAGAGGATTCCGAAAATTTTACCAAAATTCCAAAACATGACAAGGGAGCTTCCTTGAGAAAACATTTAATAAAAAAATCAAATTTAAACTACATTGTGGGTCATTCGGGGTATTCTCACATGAATGCACTAAAAGGGTATCTTACTATACAAAAATCAATCCTTAATTCTTCAAAGTTTATTAGTTAAGCGATTATAAAAATGAGTAACAGCAATACATAGTCATAAACAGTGCAGAATGTATCTGTACACATTTCAGGCGAAATTTATTCAGTTGAGATTGTGTCAAGACATCTTTGAGACCGACAAAAATGTATCAAGATATATTCAGACAGCTTTAAGACTGTCAAGAATATGTTAAGACATATTCAGACATTAATGAGAATGTCAAGAATATGTCAAGACACATTCAGACATTATTAAGATTGTCAAGAATATGTCAAGACTGATCGAGACAAATAAAAGACAGCCAATAATTTGTCGAGACTAATCAAGACTCTTATCAGATGATACAGGAAGTGTCGATTCTTATTTAGACAATGTTCATACTGTCAAGACACTTGTCAAGAAAAATCATTAGACACATTCATACTTTGTTAAGATTTTTTTTTTTTAAATAATTCATACAAATAAAGAATGTCGAGTAAATTTTCATGCAGATTCAGACCGACAATGGTTTTCAGACTTTTTGACTTTTGATTTTTTGAAATACTAAGGCGTTTTTACCTCGGGAATAGATTACCTTTGCTGTCTTGGGTCAAACTTTTGGGAATTTTGGTTCTCAATGCTCCTCAACTTCCTACTTTATTTGGCCTTTTTAACTTTTTTGGATACGAACGTTACTGATGAGTCTCTTGGAAACGAAACGCGCGTCTTGCATACATACAAAATTTAATTCTGTTATCTTTGATGAGTGTTTTTACAGCTTGCTGTTTAGTGTGAGTCAAGGCTCTATGTTGATGTCCGTATTTTGACCTATATTGGTTTACTTTTTATACATTGCGTCTTGGATAGAGAGTTGTCTCATTGGCTCTCATACTAAATCTTCTTATTTCCATAAACATGCATACTAACAGTTTCTGTAGTGCTGATAAGGTCTGAAATGCCCCATGCTGTATTGTAGTTACTTGATTGTTGTTCAAATATCTGAAACAAAGTAATGGTGAGATAATCATAATGCTTTTGTTATCATATACCGGTGAAGGATGAATTGACTTCCACATTCAAACATTGTGTTGATATTATCTAATTTCATCAATTGTCAAATTTGCAAATGTTATCATTGACATATTATCGAAACTTTAAGAAGATAATTGAAAAAATCTTGTTGTATAGCTTACATAAAAGCCTTTTAAACGAACAAAATATTATGCTCTAAAAATCTTATAAAGGACGTAATGCGTGAGTTTGAATCTTTTCATCTAAGAATTTTTGAACAACTGTCCTGTTTTATATTTCGAAAATTAAGAATGATATATAATATAAATGAAACTTCGTGTTAAACAAAAGAGGGACGAATGATACCAGAGGGACAATCAAACTCATAAATCGAAAATAAACTGACAACGCCATGGCTAAAAATGAAAAAAGACAAACAGACAAACAATAGTACACATGGTACAACATAGAAAACTAAAGAATAAGCATTACGAACCCCACCAAAAACTAAAGGTGATATCAGGTGCTCCGGAAGGGTAAGCAGATCCTGCTCCACATGTGGCACCCATCGTGATGCTTATTTGATAACAAATCTGGTAAATAGTCTAATTCGGTAGGTCACATTCATGAAAGGGAAGGGAATTGTAGTTATGACGTGAGGAACATATTTTATATCATTTGTGATACGGTTATTCCAAAACGGTCATCCAACTCGTGATGGCGTCCGTAAAATTTACGAAGGGATGATTTCAACTTCACCATTTGGAAGTTTTGGATTAATAGCTTCCTTGTGATCAGCAACCCTCTATCAAGAAAATCATGATAGGAAATGCAAGCACGGGAATATCGTATCAATTGGGAGATATATACCCCGTATGCAGGTGCTGCTGGAATTTTGCTAATTAGATATAGAAAGTTCACAATTGGAAAGCTGAAATTATCTCTTTTGTCGTATTTGTGATCAAATATTTTTGAACCATTTTGGCTCTTAGATGTACTATCTTAACATATATAGACACATAAATTATTAAAACAATTGTTTCTTGTATAAAGAATGATCATTGTTTGAATATGGTTACTAGTTAATGCATAGACAATGCTTAATCAAGTCAATAATGCAACTAAAACACCACCAAACAATCGACACGTATACGTATAAATTACAAACTGGCAAATTAATAATGTTACTGTGACTAATATCCTTACTTTTTGACAAAATATGCTTGTTTAAATTAATGTTTTTTTTCTGAAGACAAATACCCATGTGTTTTCTGATAGATTTCAAGCGACACATTCATAATAGGTTATTTTCTTTTGCGAAAAGACGATTTCAACCATAAACACAAGGTTTAAATTCTGTTCTTTTTCAGAGTTAATGGGTTTAATTAATTTCATTAAACACTCATTTTGTTGTTCTTTCTTTGATTAGTAAGTTTAAGTCATCTTGGTCAGTGGTTGTCCTTTAAGGATGTGGTTCATAGGTGTTTACCATGTGTCGTTTTACTGTTTACGCTTGTCATTTTGGGATTTTTGAAGCTTGCTGCTCGGTGTTACTCAAGTGTCCGTGTTGGAGGCTGTACTTTGACCTATAATAGTTTATTTTTGTTATGTTAGCGGCAATAAGTGAAATTAGGCATTAAGCGTAAATCCTTGGCATTAAGCTAACGCCTAGGCATTAAGTTATTGCCTGAAATTTTCAGGCATTAAGCTTATTTCCTGAAATTTGATGATCATTATTCATCCTATTGCCGAACATAATTTTAGGCAATAAGTAAACTCTGTAATTTATGCTTAGTTGGTGATTTATTCTTGATATTAATTCGTTTCCTAATTATCTTTCTAATATTACATGTATGAATATACATTCATTTGACAGATCTTCAAATTTAGTATACTAAGTTTATTTAAAAGTATTTTTGGGAGCTAAAACAGAATCAACTCAAACCTTTTCATGTGTTGTGGTATTACAAAATATTAAAAAGATGTAAAAAAAGTGATTGCATGCAATTAAAAACGGGGAAAGATTCTATAGAGTAATTATAATATTAATTCGAAATTTTGTACACATCACTAGTCGAGCTGGTTTGAACAAGGATTTGTATAGTATAAAAATCCTTGGTTTGAACTTGTCAAAAGTAAACAAAATTAAGATAGTATTTTTTTCTCACACTATTTCCCAATTATTGTATTGGATAAGTAAATTTTCTTTGTTAACAGTTCCGCAATTAAGAAATTATTTCGATTCTGATTAGGACAATTACGGTAATTTCTATGTTCGCTGTGTATAAGGTTACAGTATTTGTGTAGGCTCTTCCATCAACCTCTCTGTTAATTTTTATTCAACTAGTTCAAACCAGTTTAATTTCGCAAAGCTGTAATAATTTTAAAATTCTAAATTAAAACAGAAATTAACTAAAACAATGTTTGTGTCACAAAATAACAGAACAATTATAAATCTACGTCTTTCCCTTTGGCTTTGAGGTCAATTTCAGCTGACACGCACATTTCAGGCCGCATTTGTCAGTCAGTTGAACTTGTCAATGGCGGTGGACGTACCAGGAGAATTGGGTAAGTCTTTATTAACTAAATTGATCGTAAATGTTCCCCCGGTTATTGTAGCGTTTGTAAAGATGCTCATGTCTGACAGAGGTTTCCTGGATAAGGTTGTACATGTACTGACATTTGAGACTTGGCATGAGGGGCCCTTTGACACAGATTCATTACTGTTACTTGGGGTAGCTACATCCCGTAGAGTTGATGAGAGGGCACGCCTTTGTGCATCTGACGGTCCAGCAACGTAACTTTCTAACGATTTAATGTTTCTATGACCCGTAACTGACATGATATTTAAATCATCGACCCCGGCGCGTTTCAACCCAGTACCAACGGTAGCTTTTATACAATGGTTGGTGTATCTGTAGGAAAGGCCTGCTTCATTTGAAATCCTTGGCATCATTTGACTCAATTTGTTTTTTCCCATGGCTTGATTAGCATACCAGCAATTTGGTTTTGGATAAAGCAATGGCTGTTGAAACAGCGCATTACATTTAGGACTCAATTTAGATACATAAAAATCAAAACTTGCCACTTGACAGTTTTCATCTCCTGATTTTTCATACATACGCACCTCTTGAAGGTTTTCATGGGAATCAACGCCATGCTGAGTTTTATTTGCCTCATTGTATGTCATTTTATAATATGTATGGTACCTGTCATCTTTGAACGTACCAAAAGATGATATTGTCAAACTATTTAACCCTTCCTGGCCTCGTCTTCCAAAATTTAACATTAAGTCCTAGAATACTTTGTTTTTTAGTGTTGCTATTGAATCTGTGTTGAAAACCCCACTTGAATATAAACGCCTTCAGCTTCAGGTTTTTTGTGTACCGTAACATCTTTGCCGGCTCTCTTTAGGGTTTTTATCATTCCCGTTATAACATCATTTGATGTCATGAAGGCATTATCTTTCATTATATTAACATTACGGGATATTGCTGCACGTATTCCAACTAATGCTGATTTAGAGTAATCTGTCCCTTTTTTTGTTTGCAGGCTTGGATAGAAAAAGCATAATCTGTTTAATATGGAGCTTTCAAGTTCCTCAAACTTGTCACTGTATTGGTTTTCTGTCAACCATCCTGAAATTTAAATAAATATTTTATCAAGTTTAAATAATATTCACTTTTATAATAAATGCAAATTTGGAAATGTATATATGTCACAATATGATGTTTTAAGGCCTTTATTCTTTATTTTTTTGGTTGAATGATTTGTAAATAGTCTTGTTGCGACTCACAGTTCATAATACATGTACATGTACGTCACACGAAATGCATACATATTTTGCTGATAAATTTTGTTTTTCTAATAATGATTAAAATTCAAACTGAGTGACAATCTTGTTGTATTTGTGAATGGATTGGAAATCTTTGTGGTATATTGGTAATTACGCCTATTTTTTTTTATAGGAGAATGGGGTTCGATTCCCTGCTAGGGTCAATCCATTTTATCATAAATATGAATCAATTTTGTCATTTCAGTACGACAGTAATAATAACCTATAATCTATTTTATATTTTATCGTTAGATCATATGTTTCAATGAAATTATTATATACATGCCTTTGCAACAGGAATAGTGAGGACACAATGTAGTCATAATAGCAGGAAAAATCATAATAATATATACATGTATATACAATGATAGTTAATTGTTGTGATGTGAGTCAGTTTATTTACCTCTGAAAAGGCGCACTCCCCAATCAGTTTGTTGCTTAGTTGTCTCTTCTACTCTGGCCTGAGCCAACATATCTATGTGCTCTCTGCTTGGCATTTCTTTGAACCTTGGTTTCTTTAGAGGTGGTTCTGGTTCTAAAGCTAGTTCTGGTTCTAAAGCTTGTTCTGGTTCTAAAGCTTGTTGTAGTTCTAACCTTGGTTGTGGTTCTTCTACTGGTTCAGAAACTCCTTCAGCAAAAGTTGAAAGTTCGTCATCTGATTGCGAGCTTTCTTGCTCGAACTGGTATATTGTGGCATCAATTAGTCTAGCAAACATTGACGTAACTGATGCATCACATATTTCGTGTCTGAATACTCTCTTTGTTTGTCCTGATGAGATATTCCTAATAATATACTGTAGAACAGATTGTTTCTGGTTGTAATGGTCAATTATTGTGTAGTTCTGTCCTTTATGTTCTACCTTAAGTCCAATTTTTAAGGGAATTGTTCTCGCATACTCCATTTTATTTTGTAAACAAGCAGACGATAGATGAAACGTGTTTTTCAGAGGGAGGGGTTTTGAAGTTGGAACAGCCAACATGGATGTTGCATTATCTAGGTCAAATATGTCAATTTCGAATTGTAACACATTGTTGTCATTGTGAAAGTATTAGTAACACAATGTGTATCATTTTAGAGTTTGAAAGTGTCTTAAGTTAATGGAATACATTAAATGCATACCAATTTGATAAAATTCATTTTTCTGCAGTAGTCAATATACGCATGTGCAAACTAATTTTATTGGATAATAAAGTATGGTTTCTTTACAAAGCTAATGAAGCGCGTCATATTAGAATTTGTGATAACAAAATGATTTTAACACAAATTTCCATCAATTTTTCATATTTTTAAATTATTATTTGATGCGTTTTAATATAAATAACATATTGTATTAGCGATTTTATTTCCGGTCTCTTTGGGAGAGTTATCTCATTGGCAATCATACCACATCTTCTTTTTTATATTTAGGATGAAACTGGGCCCTGTGGTTTTGCATTGGTAAAATTCTATTTTTTCTTTTGCTCATACATGTATTCAAACGTATGTTAATTGCAGTAATAAAATAAAATAATTGAAATATTCAGTATTTATATGAAAGTTGCATGAGATTTGAATTTGAACTTTTAAGTATGAAATCATGACAATTCAAATTCAGGGCCCCAAAAGCATATAATGATTTTACTGATTATATATTTAATTTGAACTATTTACAATTAGTTTGTTCAATTCTAATATAAAACGTAGTTATATTTTTAACTTGTGTTTTGTTTCAAAGATTTTAAATGTACAATTAAAATATCAAACTTATTTTATTACCTTTAATTCAAAACTAATAGTTATTTTCTAATATTTAATCGGGTTTGATACAATATTTCAATTTTTCATTTGTTATTTTCTTTTACGCCAATACTTGGGCCAGCGGTTAGGACATCTTAGCTAAGATCATCCTCAAATAGCTGCGATGTACATGCTGAGACATGTCGTAAGTCAGTCCTTATTTTATCATAATTTCTGTCCTAAGAACATCTTATAGGACCGATCTTAATAGGACAGTTTCGATAAACATGCCCCAGTTCTCATAATGTTATTATGTAGTAAATATATTTTTATTTGAATGAATAAAGGACAAGGTACAATAAGGGCCATTTTTGGCCCCCTCTTGAAAGACATTAAATTTTATAATTTCAATAGACTAGGTATAGAAGCTTCAAAAAATGGCATTTTTTTGGGTTGATTCTCATTTTTTGGTTGCCTAGCAACAGATTTGAAACCTGCAAATAATATGCTATTTTAAACCTATCTAACAAAAAAAAACGTATTTTCCATATGAATCAAAATGTATAATTGTAAAATACAAATATGGAAATTTAAAGCAGTAATGTTTTGTTTATCTATATTAATTGAACGAGTATTTATCAACACCTTAACCACCAGTATGGCCCTTAGCAACAGTAATGTATATTAAGCAACAGTAGACTTTGGTATATGTTCATGGCTTATGTAAACAATAATATGTTAACCAAAGCTATGTTTTTATTGCTAGGTACTTTTAGGACAAATGTACAAATCTTACAATATGTTTGGCTTGTTTTTTTCGCTAAAAAACTACCTAGCAACCGTAATAACTGCATAGCAACGACCTTTTTCATTTATGATTTACGTTGATGTTGAATTTTTCTAATAGTATTTTGTCGTCTAATTAAAATCCCCAAGGGTGACTGGGGTATAGAAATAGGGTCACTTGGTCTTCTCCCGACCGGCAGTAAAACGCTTGCCGAAGTGGGGCGTCCGTTTGGCTGTGCGGGATGTATCAAGTTCGCAGTCACGTCCGGTCAGAAGGGGGACGTTAAATCCGAAGCCTCGTGTAAAGAGAGTGCCACGCTCTTTGTACGTTAAGAACCCTTGCAACAACTCTTTGAGGGGTCCGTAGGTGGCCTGTTGCAAGGCAAAATTGCTGTCCCTATCCAATATACCCTCCTTTCCCGGTGGCAGTCCAAATTTCTCCCGACCATCATCCCAGATGGCCTCTATTGTATCAACCTACCTATTGTATTTATTGTGAACTTGTTCTCGTCCTGAATATGCATGAAATATTTGCCACTGGACGTTAAGCAACCAACAATCAATTAATCAATCGTCTAATTAAATGAGCTTTTTTAGATTAATCTCTGTCCGACTATGGATGAAAATAGCTTGGTGTTCACTTTCAACAAACAACCCCCCCTCTCCTAAAAAAATTAGCAAATAAATAAATAAATAAATAAACATGACATACGAAAAAAGTGTTTATCCAAAATTGAAATTATATCGACCTTCATGCAGACCTACTCATGACATCATAAACATAATGTTTAACCTTTGCCCTATAGTAATTACATTAGAAAAGGGACGAAAGATAACCTGAGGGACAGTCTAGGGATTTTTCAACCCTCATATTTGGGTCCGATTATGGGCCCCTGTCCCAATAAAATATGCTCTTTTTTCTCAATTTTCAGCTCTAAAATCACCAGTTGTATATCATTGTATAAAGACATCGTTGCAAGATTTTGTTGGTGTCGTAGTGTGGTATTTTGTTTACAAATCTCTTGAATTTTGTTCACAATTTATGCAATTATAACTTATTCCTTCTCAGAATGCAGAATTTTGCACATAATTTTCCAAAATGTTTCTTGAGGACCTAGTCCCAAAACCCCACCTCAAAGCTGCAAATGGCTGGTGCTGTGTGCCATCGGTATAAATAAACTAATATATTTCTCCACAATCCAACATTTCACGAACTTTATTCTCAATTGCATGGGCCCTAGGCTCCTTCCCCTAAATACTAGGAAAATCACTGCTGTCAAACTCATAAATTGAAAATAACTGACAACGACATGGCTAAAAATGAAAAAGACAAACAGACAAGCAATAGTACACATGACACAACATATACAACTTAAGAATAAGCAACACAAACCCCACCAAAAACTGGGGGTGATCTCTCAGGTGCTCCGGAAGGGCAAGCAGATACATAACTTTTATTCTATGATTGTTCATAACGATACATAACATCATTTTTGGACTCCGATTTCTATATCTTGTTAGATTCAGCAAACCGAAGAACCGCAATAATTCATTTTTTTATGAAATCAAAGAAAGTTTAATTTCAGACCTCAATGTAAAATATTTTGAAAACATGGCCTAAAATCTAAAATCTATATAAACGGTAACATATAGATCAAGTATCCCATGTATTCACTTTTTTGTTGAAGAATTTAATTTGAACCCTGTTTTGCACCGATTTGAAAACCAGTTCCAAAATCAAATATTTTAATACACATACCGATTCAGTTCATCAAAAGAACTGCAAGAATTTTATTTTCGTAAAACCAAAAAATATAATATTGGACCCTTTAAGCGTCATTGTAGCATTGAAGACCGATATGAAGGCGGGCCCAAAATAGACAAAAATATATTCACGGATATATTTGGCATACATGTTAATGTTTGATGAAATTAAACAAAGTTTAATTTTGGACCTTTAGACCTCACGTTTAGACCAATTTAAACACGGGGCCTTGAATTCAAAAACACAATTAGATGCAGCATTTTAAAGTACCCCCGGAATTAAATCCCATTGAAATTGGCCAAGAAATAAACAACAAACACCAAACAACAACATATGATATATATTTTGGACCTTTAGACCTCATGTTTGTTAAAACTAAACCACCCAGAAACAACGGAAATCAGCGGCATATATAAAACACTGTAAGTGAGACTAGAACCGTGAAGAATGTCCCTAAACATCCTATTGAAAAATACTAAAAAAGAATGTGTAATGAGAACCAACTAAATTGATAGCTATTATAATCAAAACAAATACTCCAGCCATTCTATCTTGTTGAAATATTTTTAAATATTATTAGAAGAAAAACGTATTGGACAAAAATATACACAATCGCGGCATTCAAAAGCCGGCGCGATACCACTACACTACGTTCCCACAATGTCTCAAATGTGGTAAATGTATATATTTATAGGCATACTGTAAAGTCATGATAGAAATGAAAAAAGAAATCTGTGACTAGGGCTAACTACCTCCCCAGGACTACCTCTCAATGTGTTTCATTTATATGAGACGATGTGTACTCGAAACAAAAAAAATTCACGTTAATATTAAACAGAATTACCTTGTTCTTTTCGGCGGTGGTCTTTTGCAAAGTCGTATACAATTACAGACTCGACCCAAGGTATCTTGTCCCGAATTTACACATCATTCCAAAGAACCCAAAAAAGGAAAAAAAATATTCCAACATTTTTCGCTTTATTTTATGAGGGTGACACTTGCAAAACGCCTGTTTATCGTGTGTGCCGTGTGCATATGTTTTCACTATGTAAGGTGTTGATTTAAATCGATAAAACACACTCCACCTTGATATAAAGATAAAAAAATACAATTTGAAACTGAATGATGGCAAAATCCTACAACTGAAAACCTTGAGCACCTATCGAAGTATTCTTGCTTTAGTTGAGGGTTTCTTGCCGTAACAGCCGAATGCGGATATTTTCAGCTCTTTCTCCGATTTCGGTCCAATTCTACTATTTTGACACACATTGTTGGTTTTTTACGAGAGATTTTTTAAATTTTTGAGCACCTCCGCCAACGTGAGCCAATAATTTCTTTTCATATTCGGAAAACCCCGTTTGTATGCCATCTTTGTCACTAATTATTACTGTGGCTCACATTGGCGGAGGCCTTTAAAAACGGAGGATTGCAGTCCACAAATGGACATTTTCTATCTTTTGACGTTATCAACACACTTTAGCCAACCCAAAATCAGGTTTCTGCCATACTAGAAGACAATTTGGGCATGTGGTATTGAAGAACAAATATATTAAGATTTATGATGCTCAGTTCATTTATAAGATGAAAATGATTTTTTAACAAAATAGGGGGCCAAATACGGCCCGTAGTGTACCTTGTCCTTTCTTTATTTACTTGCATTTATATTTTAGGCATTAAGCTTAATGCCTGCACACATTTTTTACGATTTAAGCTGAAATCCTAGGCTTTAAGACTAATGACTAACATCATTTCGGCAATAGACTTACTGCCTAGGCGTTAGCATATTGCCTTGGATTTAAGCTTAATGCCTAATTTCACGTATTGCCGCTAACATATACATACAGTATCTGCAGTGCTGATAAGTTTTGAAATGCTCCCTGTTGTATTGTAGTTATTTGATTGTTATACAAATATCTGAAACAAAGTAATGCTGAGATAACAATAACGCTTTTTTCATCCTGTTACCGGTAAAGGATGAACAAGCTTCGATCTTCAAACATTGTCCAATATTTCATATGTTATCATTATAATATAATCGAAACTTTAAGCAGATAATTAAAAGAACCAAATCTATTTCATTATACTGCTTAAATGATAGCCTTATAAGAAACATTATGTTTTACTCTGAAATCTTATATATGAGTTTGTGTGTGAGTTTGACTCGAGTACTCTTGGAATTTTTATGCAACTGTCGTGCTCTGCTTTTCGAAATTTTAGAATGCTAAATCTTTTAAGTGTAACTTCCTGTTTAACAATGAAGTTATTGTTTAATATTTGTATACCATTTTTACTCTTAGAATTTCTCTATTAATATATACGACCATTGGGGAATTTGGTTACTGTTTGGTAAAAACATAGACAATGCCTAGTCAACTAAGTTTAGGTTTTTGTCCCAAGAGCTAAATCTCACATTATCTCACGATAAATTAGGAATCATATAATCTAATACTGCATTAAAAGATCGATTGTTGACGGCATAAAGCTACCAATCGTAATATATTTGTACTTACAGAGATATTAGGTTGATGTTATGTTTAAAAGTGTCATTCTTGACAAATGTCAGATTGTTTCCATTTAAATGTCTGAAAAAATAAAATCAAAGTAAATACATATAGCTAATATTCTAATCTCATGAATCAATTTAGAATAGATACATCGAGGTAAGATATTGTTAAATGTCATTATCTTATCAAGTAATTGTATGTACTTCACATTATAGATAAACTCACATTACATTCAATCCGTACCGATTAATAAGCAATGTTATAATAGTATATTATATATCACAACGGTTTAATTTTTTGTTTTGTTCCCCCATATAACCAGCATATACAAAAATAATAGGTAACAGACCTTTCTATAAATTTCATGTTTACAAAACCTTGAATTTTTCGAAAAACTAAGGATGTTCTTATCCCAGGCATAGATTACCGAAGCTGTATTTGGCACAATTATTTGGAATTTTGAATCCTTAATGCTCTTCAACTTTTTAATTGTTTGGCTTTATAAATCTTTTGATATGAGCGTCACTAATGAGTCTTATGTGACGTACTAAATTATAATCCTGGTACCTTTGATAACTGTTACACCACTGGGTTGATGCCACTGCTGGCGGACGTTTCGTCCCCGAGGGTATCACCAGCCCAGTAGTCAACACTTCGGTGTTGACATGAATATCAATAATGTGGTAATTTTTATGAATTTCCTGTTTACAAAACTTTTAATTAATCGAACAAATAAGGATTTTCTTATCCCAGGCATAGATAACCTTAGCCATATTTGGCACAATTATTTGGAATTGTGGATCCTCAATGCTCTTCAACTTTTTACTTGTTTAGCTTTATAAAGATTTTGATATGAGCATCACTGATGAGTCTTATGCAGACGAAACGCGCGTCTGGCGTACTAAATTATAATCCTGGTTCCTTTGATAACTATATATCTCAATATCAGTGCGATAGATAAATCAGACAAGTTATTATATTTTTCACATAATAAAAGAATTATTCGCCAAAAAATCTGTTTTGGTGTTCATCTGTTAAATTATTGTTAATTGAAAACAGAAGTATTCTGTACTGCAGAAAGTACAATATCAATATGATATTGTTCAGCCTTGAAGTAGATATGATAATTATCAAGCATGAAACCAAACAGTTAGTATTGCGCTATGTAACAAAAACAGTGGGTCAAATATTGCCTCAAATCATACATTCTTGGGCTAATAAACTCATCATAGATACCAGGATTAAAATTTTATATTTACACCAGACCCCGTTTCGTCTACAAAGACTTATCAGTATCGCTCGAATTCAAAAAATATTTTAAAAGGCCAAATAGATCTAGAGTCGAGTGAATTTGAGAGGAATAATTTATTTATAATAGGTTAAGACCAGTGTAACAACTGGCTATCCTACGAAGAAAGAATGAGTGTAAGTTGTCAAATGTTTCGTGGAATAAAATATGGCATATTGTGGTACATGTGTTAATATTGATTTACGCATGGGGTGGTTGCATAATAAATAAACACCTTTATTCTAAAACAAGTTATTGGCTTGATACGGGTTATGTTCTTTTCGTATCTATATAAATGTATATATATAGAACTCGTATAAACATCAACCCAACAATGTTAGATCTGTAAATTTGCTTTCGCACATTTTTGTTCTTCCCTTGCCGGAATTCGAACCCATGCTTCTGAGATATCGTGACACCAAATCGCTTGCAATCTATCATAAATTAAGGTAAATTACATGGCCTTCCAAATACCGTTTCGATTCCTAACATCACAGAAGAGACATTTATTGTCGAAATCCGGATCTGGTGAACAAAAAAATGTACACCTCATGTTTGTAGTATAACATCTTTGCCGCAAGTTTATTGTTTTCTGTTTATTATTAAATTAATATCAATATCCATTTTGTTACATCTTGTGATCAATTTATGTGGCAACCGCAAATGGCAGTCAGAAGGGTTTAAGAACATCACTTATTCGGCCTGTTACTCAAATGCGTTTTGTTTAAATACACTTTTTCACTTTTTTTGTCTTTTGGAAAATGTTGTATGTGATGTAATTAGATCCTTCTAAAATGAAATTTGTTTTAAATGCACACATATAAAAATTAACTCGAAACCGGATCTGGTGTACAAAAAAAATAAAAAAAATATTGACACCTTATGTTTGTGGCATAACATCGTGGCCCAGGTTAATTGTTTTCTGTTTAGTATTAAATTTATATTAAGATCCATTTTGTTAAATCTTGTGATCAATTTTATTTGGCAATAAAATGGCAGTCAGCAGGGTTAAAGAACATCAGTTGTTCGACCTGTTAGTCAAATGCGTTTTGTTTAAATATACTTTTTCACTCTTTTGGAAAATGTTGTTTGTGCTGTATTTAGACCCTTCTACAACGAAATTTGTTTTACATGCACACGTATAAAAATTGCAGTTTTTATCCAACGCAATCAAGGTGTCAATATGATTTTAGTACACCAGATCCGGATTTCGACAATAAATGTCTCTTCAGTGATGTTAGGGATCGAAACGGTATTTGGAAGGCCAAAAAAAAAAGTACCCTCATTTTTAGAAAAAGTACCCTCATTTTTAGATAGACTCTTGAATTTTAAGAGTCAATATAGGATGAACAGATCATATAAACCGGAGGGAAAATATGATACAAGCCCAAACGAAAAAACATAAACGAGTCTAAATTGAAAACTATGTTCAAACCTATGATTGCGTTGGATAAAAACCGCAATTTTTATACGTGTGCATGTAAAACAAGTTTCGTTGTAGAACAGCACAAACAACATTTTCGAATTCAAAAAGACCAAAAAAGTGAAAAAGTATATTTAAACAAAACGCATTTGACTGATGTTCTTTAACCCTGCTGACTGCCATTAGCGATTGCCAAATAAAATTGATCACAAGATGTAACAAAATGGATCTTAATATAAATTAAATACTAAACAGAATTTTTTTTAAATATAAATATAAATATGATGATATAATACCGAACACCTAACTTGAGGGATTGTGTGTTATTTTGCTATGAAACACACATTATCTTTCAATCAGTTTAATAGAGGATTGGAGCTGTCATTTCAGTATTTTTTATGTATCATTGTAATTTTACTTAGTTTCTTTTGTAACCTATTATGACATCGCTCTCAGGAATCTTTTAAACTGGGTTTTATCGTGCGTATTGCAGATCGTTTATTTATTTTACATTTGCAAGAGGTATGAGGGGAGGGTTGAGATCTCACAAAACATGTTTAACCTGCCGCACTTTCGCCTGTCTAAAGTCAGGAGCCTGTGGCCTTTGTTAGTCTTGTATGTTCTTAAATTTTAGTTCATTTATATGTTTTGAAGTTTGACGTCCATTATCACTAAACTAGCACATATTTTTGTTGAGAGGCCACCTATAGGCCCTTCAGGTTACGTAATTTTCACGCTGAGATGAAGCCCCATCGGTGGAATTCCGTGGTCTTTTGCTATTTGGTCGCTATAAAAAGTAAAAACACAAAAATACTGAACTCCGAGGAAAATTCAAAAAGGAAAATCGAAATCAAAAGGCAAAATCAAAAGTCCAAACACATCAAACGAATGGATAACAACTGTCATATTCCTGACTTGGTACAGGCATTTTCTAATGTAGAAAATGGTGGATTGAACCTGGTTTTATAGCTAAATTAATAACACATTGCCAAATTCCATTTTAATTATATTTTATACAAACAGTTATGACAAAATTCTTCCGTCTCTTATTACATTGTCAGTTCGTTCTCAACTAATGAGTTTGAATGACTCTGTATTACCTTTTGCCTCCCCTTTGTGACGATGCAAGG
Organism: Mytilus galloprovincialis; assembly: GCF_965363235.1. NCBI lineage: Eukaryota > Metazoa > Mollusca > Bivalvia > Mytilida > Mytilidae > Mytilus > Mytilus galloprovincialis. The sequence continues at coordinate 111,879,289 of NC_134840.1, read as the reverse complement.
ATTTTATCTTGAATAGTTGTATATATAAATTTTTATTGAACATCTAGCTGATAAAATAATAGGGCGGAGAACATTTTATTTACGTTAAAAAATAATGTTTTGTGTACGTCTATTTTCGATTTTAACTGACTTTAGTTCTGCCCGTCTAGCCCTTGTCGAAATACCAACATAAGACCTTAATCTAAGACGAAAATAAAAATGCTAACTCATTTTATATATTTCGAAATACTACTCGAAAAGAGGTGAACTCGAAGTACAACTTAATTCTACCTTTACATGTGACTAAACTTGAAGTCTTACTCGAATTGAATCTGAACTTGAATAGTAACTATAAAGGCTATAAACTCAACTAGAACATTAACTCTAATTTTGGAGTGAACAGTAAGGCAAACTTTAACTTGGTTGATAGCAACCCCGCGAAGCTCATATAACAAACGACATAAAAATCGGTTTAGAATAGTTTTGTTTTACAAAAAGCGTGATTGGTTTTCCCTCATGAATTTTTGTGATAACCTATTTAAATATCGAAAAAAAAAAACATATCAAAAACTGGAACGAACACATCAACATTACGAAATAACGAAATCACATTTTGTGTTCTGAAACAACCATATTCCGTGTATTCGTATACACATCAAGTAATGTTTAATCACATTGCCTAGATTCACATCATCTTTAATAATGGAAATCATATTAGGTAGTATCAAAATTGTATTAAATAATTACAAAATCATATCAAGTCATTCCGAAAACCATATCATGTAATATCAAAAAAGCATTAAGTAAAGACTAAACCATTTTGAGTTTTTTCACAACATCATTTTGTAGTGTGAAAACCATACTATATAATACAAAAAATTTTTCAAGTTATAATAAAAAACCATGACATCTAATGTTATAGTATTCCCGAAAACAATCGTAGCATTCCATAGCAATAAGTCATGTTAAGTCAAACGAACAACTAACACATGGTTGATCAATAATCATATTCTACATTGTTTTTGTTAAAATATCTTTTTGATTGAATTAATTATTCAATTGATATGTTATAGTGTGTCTTTCTATGTTGTTGTGTTAAACCACTATTGACTATTAGGGAAAAGGTCGGCGCCTGTTAAAAAATTTAAACCAGCTGCATTTGTTTGGACCTAACCTGAGGCAGTAATCTGTTGTTCAGTGGTTGTCATTTGTGGATGTGGTTCATAGGTGTTAAACATGTCGCGTTTTACTGTTGATACTTTTCATTTTGGGGTCTTTATAGTTTCCTGCTCAATGTTAGTCAAGGGTCCGTGTTGAAGGCCGTACTTTGACCTATAATGGTTTATCTTTTACAAATTGTGACTTGGATGGAGAGTTGTCTCATTAGCACTCATATCACATCTTCGTATATCTATATACATGTATACATACAGTCTCTGCAGTGCTGATAAGTTTCGAAATGCTCCCTGTTGAATTGTAGTTATTTGATTGATTTGCAACTGTCTGAAACAAAGTAATCCTTAGATAACCATAATGCTTTTATTTATCCTGTTACCTTCAAACATTGTCCAATGTTTCACATGTATTATTGTAATATAATCAAAACCAAAATTATTTTATAATACTACATAAATGATAGCCTTTTGAAGAAACACAATGTCTTGCTCTAAAAATCTTATATATGTGGTTATGTATGAGTTTGAATCGAGTACTCTTTGAATTTTTATACAACTGTCGTGCTCTTTAATTGAAATTTAAGAATGATAAATCTTATAAGTGTAACTTCGTGTTTAACAATGTAGTTGTTTTACAATATTTCTTTACCATTTTTGCTCCCAGATTTGATATTTCAATATTTTCAGACTTATATATATAAAAATATATATATATAAGTCTGAAAATTACACCCAACAATGTTAGAATTAGATTTTTCTGCTGATAAATTTTTGTCCGTCCCTCTGCAGGATTCGAACTTACACCTTTGATACACTACAGCACCAATCGCCTAGCCTCATGTCTAGCGCTCTAGACCACTCGACCACTTCCGGCAAACTATGCTCTATTGTGTGAACTTCAATATAAAACAATGGACTACCAGTCCAATTTTTTATTATTTCGGCATTATCAAAGGCAATCAAATGTTTTGCAGCTTCTAACAGTAGACATCAATATATATATATATATATATATAATTTAATAAATGAAGAAATTATGCCGTCCTTTTCACTTATACAGTACGTTATTTTTCTCTTACATCTTAAATAGCTATGAAAATTAAAAGCATTACCAACTATAACAGTTTTGTACAATACCTAGCTAACTGTGATCTAATTGTACGCATTTAAAAAATAAATGAATAATTCAAATTCTTATTTTGTTATTTAAATTTCTTTTGTTATATAGATCTATGATATAATTATGTATTCCTGTGATAAATTTGTAAAAATACAAGAGATACGTTACAGTATTACCTTTTATAACTACACTAGCCGACTTTACATATAAGTAAAGTATAGACTGAAATGTACCTCGGAAACAGGTAGCGATGTTAAAACAATCAACAATTTCATTCAACCTCATGCTAAGGTTCTTATCACAATTGCTAAATCTCACGTTTATCACACGATGAAAAAGGAACCAAATAAACGTATAATGCATTACAAAATCGGTTGTTAACATCATGACACTATTAATCGTTCAATAAACATATTTGTACACACAGATATATTAGGTTAATATTTCTACTTACAAACTCCTTAGGTTGATATTATGTTTAAAAGTGTCATTCTTGACAAATGTCAGATTGTTTCTATCCAAACCTCTGAAAAAAAAATCATAAAATAGCTAAAGAACAAACCTTCCTACATCAATGATGTATTACTTAATATGATATTATTCAAATAATCGAAGAATTGGTCGCCATAAAAATCTAGCCCAGTAGTCAGCACTGTTTGTGCTGACATAAATCATCATTGATGTTGTTATATTTATAAATAAACTATTTACAAAATTTTAAATTTTTTTAAATACAAAGGCTTTTCTACCTGAGGCGTAGATTACCTTAGCTGTATTTGGCAAAACATTTAGGAATTTTGTCCAGAATTCTCTTCAACTTCGTACTTTATTTGGCCTTTTAAACTTTTTTGGATTGGAGCGTCACTGGTGAGTCTTTTCAAGACGAAACGCGCGTCTGGCGTATGCATACAATTTATTCCTGGTATATATGATGAGTTTATGTTGATCTGTTAATTAATCACATTTGTAGTTAAATGTTTAGTTTCTATTGATACCTTTTCTTTTTCTGAAATCGGAATCGGTAATTTTTTTAAACTTAATTTTACTGTGCGTATTGCTGTGTGTTTGCTTAGTCCACATTTACTAGAGGTATCCGGGGAGGGTTAAGATATCACAAAACATGTTTAACTCCGCCGCTTTTTCGCGCATGTCCAATGTCCGGAGCCTCTGGCATTAATTTTGTTAGACTAGTTTTACTTCATTTATATTTTTTGGAATTGGACGTCCATTTCCACTAAACTGGCACACATTTTTGCTTAGGTGCCACCTGAAGCCGCTTCCTGGTGTGAGATTTTCCCGATGTGATGAAAACTTACTGTTGGTAATCGGTGTTTTGTTTGCTATTCAGTCATTTAATACATTCCCAATTTCCATTCTTAATTTTATTTTAATTCAAATAGTCAACACACTTAACACATGCACTCAAAACCTTGTCGAAATACTAACATAAAACCCGAATCTGTGAAGAAATACGTACTAGTACTTATTTCAAATATTTTGAAATACTACTCGAAAAAACTCTACCTAAAAAATTTCTAGAATTGAAAAACGCAAACAGTAACTCGAACTTTAAATCTAATTTCGGATTAATTTCTAGAATTTAATAACGCAAACAGAAACTCGAACTTTAAATATATTTTCGGATAGTTCTAGAATTTAATAACGCAAACTGTAACTCGAACTTTAAATCTAATTTTAGAAAGATTTTTAGAATTGAAAAATGCAAACAGTAACTCGAACTTTAAATCTCTTTTTGGATATATATTTCCAGAATTGAACAACGCAAACAGTAACTCGAACTTTAAATCTAATTTCACATTGATTTCTAGAATTGAATAACACAAACAGAAACTCGAACTTTAACTCTTGTTTCGGATAGATTTCTAGAATTGAATAACGCAAACAGTAACTCGAATTGCTACTCTAATTTCAGATAGATTTCTAGAATTAAATAACGCAAACAGTGACTCTCACATTACATTTCATTGTGGATATATTTCTAGAAATGAATAACGCAAACAGTAACTCGCACTTTAAATATAGTTTCGGATAGATTTCTTGAATTGAATAACGCAAACAGTAACTCGAACTTTAACTCTACTTTTCGATAGATTTCAAAATTGAATATCGCAAACAGTAATTCGAACTTTAAATCTAATTTCGGATTGATTTCTAGAATTGAATAACGCAAACAGAAACTTGAACTTTAAATCTAATTTCGGAAAGATTTTTGGAATTGAATAACGCAAACAGTAACTCGAACTTTAAATATAGTTTTCAATAGATTTCTTTAATTGAATAACAGTAACTCGAACTTGAAATCTAATTTCGTAAAGATTTCTAGAATTGAAGAACGCAAACAGTAACTCGAATTTTTAATCTAGTTTTGGATAGATTTCGAGAACTGAATAACGCAAACAGTAACTCGAACTTTGAATCTAGTTTTTGATAGATTTCTTGAATTGAATAACGCAAACAGTAATGCGAACTTTATTTTGATAGATAGCACACAGCAAGGTTCTTATAAAATTTGTTGAAAATAAACATATTTCACAAAAAAGGTAATCGGTTTTGCTTCATCAATGTATGTAATTACTCTTAATATGAAGCAGGCATTACCTGTAAATGGGGAAGAAGTCTGTATGAATTATTTTTTTGTAACTTATATATTTGTTAAAAAAAAAGTGACGGAATACCCATATGCAACTATTCCAGTCATATTTACGTTCGATAACTCTGTATGTTACTGCTTTAATTAGGATTATGTAAAATTTACTAGTTACCCGATGAATGATTTAAAGAAAACTAAACAATATATTTATTTCACCTTGGTTATTTAATATCCATTCGAGGTCTTTTTGTATAAATATAAAATAAGATCGTAATGAATAGCATCGAGAACACGAATTAATCTACATTGGTATTATTATTATTTATTATTTAGGTATAATTGTCAAAACTTACATCGTGATTAATAGGTGCCATGTTTATTTTCGATCTTTGATGACGTTGATGTTATGACTTAATTAGTATCACCTTTATCTAGCTATGCCCTTGGCTATCATTATAGTGACTAGAACATGTCATATTTAATTGCAATGTAAACACTGAAATTAAATTGAATTACGGCATGTACAAAATAAGTGTCGAACATCGTCCACTTTTGAAAATTATTTGGTCGCCATTTTTTTCAAAATTTTATAAAAAAAACCCAGCATGTAACAGCTTTATCAAAAATTTGATTCTATGCTGCCTTAAGGTAAGACAATGACTGAAAACGCGAGCATCCAACGGTTTTTTGATTTTCAATGTAACAATCTTACAAAATATATTTTTACCAAGTCGTCCCACGCTGTCAATGAGGTCGCCATCTTGAAAAATAATACCAGATTTTCAGAAAATAACTGATTTTCAAATCAATTTGGAAGGGAAATAATAAAACATTAAACTATTACATAAACGTTTTTTCAAATATTTATGAATATAGTAATAAGCCACAATTATTACATCTGTTTTGTTTAAATCGCAATTTTAGGTTTACACGACTTAAAATCCAATATTTATCAGAATTGGATGATTAACAGTGTGAACTTATCGAGGCAACAAGACAAATTTTCAAAAGCATTTTGAAGGGAGAAGACCAAAGTTTAATTTTTTTCAAAAGGCATCAATATATTTCTTAATATATTAGGAATTACTATATATTCCCACACTTTTTGTATCATGAACTTAAGGTGGTACCTATAACTACAGGAAGATAACTCTGTAAAGTCAGCTAAACGCTTTAATTACGTTGTGTTGTAAAGGGAATATTAATCTTCTCAATGATCAAAATTGGTGTTTGTCAAACTGCTATATAACCAGTATAATTTTTCTGATAAAACGGTTGGTTCAAATTTTTTTAATTTTTTATATTTTTGTTAAAGGGTCAAAGTAAATAATTTGACAAAATTTCATGAAAATTAAACGAGCCAAATTAATTTTAGTGAAAGTGTTGGGTACCACCTTAAAGTACTTTATTTTATCGATTCTTGAAAGCCCCTCTGCATTTCTATACATTTTACTTGGGCTTAATATGGGTGATGTGTGACGTCGTAAAAGTCACGTGATGACTGCTATAGTTGGATATGGTGACGTTTCCGATTTAGGTTCTGTTGTTAGGGATTTTAGTTGTAACGTTATTTAAGTTATGACGTCATATGTAATGTAAACAAAGAAACGCTATCATCAGGTAAGGTTTTTTCTATCAAGGAATTATTAAAGATGAAATTGGTATTGCGTTCCTTCCTATTTTATACTAGACTGATAAATATCTATTTTACTCAAAGTTTCATACAAACTAGACAGGAAGAAGGAAGTATATTTCAGGTTTCTGCGCAGATGCGGGAATTCAAAACATGACATAAAAAAAATTGAAATATTTTGAGTTCATAAGTACATTGAAAATTTCGGGAAAAATTTCCCGATTTTTATTTTTTTTATCTTTTTTTTATTGATTTTTCTACTGTTATTGGGGACTTCGCCCCCATATAATGACAAAACCATATCAAAAGCTGAAACAGACACATATAACAAAATAACATAACCACATATTAAATTCTGAAACAAACCGTAGTTCGTGTATTTTCATTAACATTAATCAATGTTTAACCCACATTGCCTAAAGCCACATCGACGTAAATCAATGAAGTCATATTTAATAATGCCAATATCATATCTAGTCATTACGAAACCATATCTGTGTTGATGATGTAATACTACTGTTGCAGTTTAGGAAAAAGGTTGGCGCCTGTCAACGTTTATACCCGCTGAATGTGTTTGCACCTATCCTTAGTCAGGAAATTCTTGTTCATTGGTGTTTTTGTTTGTTGATGTGGTTCATAATTGTTTTTCCTTTCTTTTTTTATAAAGATTTCACCGTTTGTTTTCCAGTTTCAATTATTTTACACTAGTCATTATGGGGTCGTTCACAGTTTGCTGTTCGATGTGAGCGAAGGCTCAGAGTTGAAGGCCATACGTTGACTTATAATGGTTCATATTTTTACACCTTGTGACTTGGATAGAGAGTTGTCTCAAAGGCACTCATACCACAACTATTATTCTATAAACATGCATACTTACATTGTCTGCAGTGCTGATAAGGTTTGAAATGCTCCATGCTGTATTGTAGTTATTTGATTGCTGTTCAAATATCTGAAACAAAATAATGCAGAAATAACCATAATGCTTTTTTTTTTATTCTGTCACCGGTGAAGGGTGAATAAAATTCCATATTCAAATTAAACATTGTGTTGAAATTTCCGAATTTCATCACATGTCAAATATGTTAAATGCTATCATTGATACATAATCCAAACTTTAAGCAAAGATTTAAAAGAAGAAAATTCATTTCCCTTAACTGCTTACATAAACAATAATAAAAGCCTTTTTAATTGACACAAGTTTTAGTTAATAAGATCTTATTCATAAGGTAATGCGTGACTTTAAATCAAATCGTCTTTGAATCTTAAAAACAACTGTCGTGTTCTGTCTTTCGAAATTCAAGAATGATATATCATTTACATGGAATTTCGTGTTTAACAACGTATTTGTGGTCTAATATTTGTAAACCATGATGACTCTTAAGATTTTCTATTTTCAAATATATATATATGTGGTAGTGTGGATTTTTATCATTTAATCATTTATATATTTTATATGTTTTATAGGTTATTCCGAGACATCATTAATTATATTTTTTCATTTGCAGAGTAGTTTATTTAAGTTTACCTTTATTCTATTGATTGCCTATTGATTATTCATTGATCTATAAAATATAACTGTTTACTTTGTAGCATTTACCTATTATTGATTTTACTATCAGTACTCACTGTTCACTAGAGTGTATAGGTTTTCATGTATTCTGATTAATTTATTAAGCCTTGCCCCCAGTTTTGTGGTAGTTTTGAAAACAGAAACGGAGGATTGATGTCTTTATTGTGATCTTGATATATTCGTATGATTTGATGCACTTTGTGTTCATAGTCTTTATATTGTGTTTGTTTAGTAGTTTCATAAGTTATATGGATTAGTATAGTGATGGAATCCATTTTGGAACAGGACATCATGCCTTTATATGGTAAGTTACATTTTGTACTCTTTGAGGTGTCTTGGATGAACTGGATCCTTAACTTTAAAATGAATGTCTATTACCTTCATTTTGGTAAGATTCCCAGCTTTATGAAAGAGTGTGCTTTGAGTGTTGTTTGAATCTGATTTATTTGAGAAATTTTAGTATGAATGTTAGAAAGAGAGATTTAATCTATTTTTATGAATGACCTAGACCTTTTGTCATGTAGACATGAAATGACATTTGTACTTGTACTTAATGTTTTTAGTATTGAAATAAAATTACTTATTTATAATTGTGAATTCGAGACGAAAGATAAAGATTAGTATAATTTATTATGAATTGTATAATGCCTTTAAGATATTAAAGTCAGATTACTTATTATTGTCATACATCGTTTACAGAACCATATTTAATGGGAACCTCTGTTACCATTACTGTAGAAGTATGAAGATCGTTACTGTTAGTATTAGTTAGACTGTCGATGTTAGTTATTAAACTCATTTGCACAGACTGGTGAGTTTATGTATACTTGAAATAGCATAATATATAGTGTTCATGTAAGACAGTGAAGAACATTTGATATAATATAGAGTTATCTACCGTTGATATATATGCTATGGTTATTTGTAGAATATGAATTTACATATATCTATTTAGTTAATTGATATAGTGTTATATGGTCTTGACATTATAGAAGTATGTTAAATTGTCAAAGCTGTTGATTTTATATGAACGATGAGTGAATATTTGCAATTATTAATAAACATCAGGCATGTCATGTCACCGTATGTATAAATATTGTATAAGAACTATAAACATTCAATGTTCTGATTTTATGTTGATCTGCAGTAATGTTATAATAACTGTAACACGGTATGATATAGTATTTTTAGATTAATGTGTTTAATATGTATCTTGTTAATTTTTGTAGGGTTTATAAGTATATGATTACATAATTGTTAAATAAAGAACCCTAGATTAAGATGAAATGGACTTGTTGTTATTTAACCGTCCAGAAAACACCTTTTACAGTGGCACCCAACGTTTTGAAGAACCTGGCATGTACAGCAAACATGGATGAAGTTATTGAAAAGAAGATGAGCCGTTCTAGATATTGAGTATTTGTACATGGTTCGATATGTGGAAAAATATTAAAAGATTTTACCTGTATTGATTAATAACATACGATTATAAATACACACTGTATAAGCGATTATTCTTTAAACATGAATAAACTAGATTGACATTGAATAGATATATCATATATTACCTACGCTGTTTAAACTTATATGTAAATTATTGTCAGGGTAAAGTAGTGTACTTGAAATACTTAATGTATTTATTTGGAAAGCATTTGTATTATAAATTGTGAAAAAAATAACTACCTTATTGTGTATTGACAGATACAGATAAAGACTGTTTAGTGAAACTATAGACTACATGTTTATGTTTTAATTTCTTTGTGTATTAATATTAAAAAATTATTTGATTGTTTTCTTTTTTAATGTAAACTCTCATTACATTTTTCTTTCAAAAGTGTGGACACAGAGTGGTGTAGATATTTTTTTACAAAAGTGTGGACACAGATTAGTGTATATTTTTAAATTTTTTATCATTTTTGTTCAAAAGAGAAAAAGTTATCTTTAATTTTTGGCCTTAAATTTCTTTATCATTCATTTTTCTTTCAAAATTAGAGCTTATTGATTTTCTTTGGAATTTCTACTAATTGTTATTTGGAGTAACAGTGTACTAGTTACTAGGTGAAACTATATTGTAATTACATTGTGTCATATTGTTATATCTGAAATTGTCTCAATATAGATATAAATTGATATTTCTGTAATTGTGTAATAAAAATAATAAAATATGTATATGTAAAAGTGAGCGAAAATGAATCCCATTTAGCATTACATACAGTTTTTGAGGAAACCATCAGGTAAAAGGCACATTATAGCAGAACACTAGAAGTATAGTAAGCCATATCATACATGCAACACTATATGATTTGAGATATCATAATACAATAGGTTAGTAAATAAGTAAGCCATACCCAGTTGTAGTTGTCCTTTCGGTTAAGTGTTCATATGTCTATATTTAAGCAATAGGAATCCACATTAAGTAAGTATACACTTAAGTTCACGAAGACCAGGATTACTTTACTTAGCAACCAGGAGTTGTAAGAACCAGGAAACAGAAGAGGAAATTCGGAACATCATTGCTGCCTTCAGAGATATGCATATGAAGCCAAATGCAGAATCTCCAGATGCATTTAAAGATTGGATGAAGGAGTTCTCAACACAAAAATCATTATATACTGGATATACATATTTCAAAGATTCCTACCTTTCCCGGGGAAAACAAAAAAAGACAACACTTATGAAGTATGGAGGTACCAAGTGTTACGTCTTATCATAGAAAACTACGCATACGAAGTAATTGCACAGGCCATTAGACGTTCACTTAGAGGAGAACCTAGCAAGATAGTCATGCGATTAAGCCCTAAAGCTACTGTCGACGACAACATTGACAAGATGGATAGCATTTATGAAATCGTAGATCCAAAGGAAGCGTTATTAGCACAATTTTACACAGCCAGACAAGAACAAGATGAAGATGTTTCAACCTGGGATGTCGCCTAGAAGCCATCCACAACAAAGCACGCCGACCAGGAAAGATTTATGAGGAAGATGTAGATATGTTACGATCAATGTTTTGGAAAGGATTTAAACTGGAACTGAAGAGAATTTCAGGTTACAAGCTTGATACTATCGAGGACTTCAACCATCTTTTATTGGCGATACGAGAATTGGAACTTCAAAAGAAGGAATATACCAAAGAAAACACACCTCAAATTCAAAAGAAACCAATACCAGCTTGGACAGATAATACACCAAGGAAGAGGGATAAGAACGAACTGGAGATCGTAGTTAATCAGTTGATATCACAGATTGAACTTCTAGAGAAACAACAAGAGCAATTGATCAACAACAGTAAGCATAATAGAACAGATCTGATACACCAAACGGTCCGAGTACACAGTTATCGTCCTTTGATTTTCGTTGTCCACGAATATAGTCCTTAGTGTGGACAGTGTGTTACTTGTCAATTTTTGTTATACCCCTTCCAAATTTATTTCTTCATGTTTTATGCCTCATATAGCAAGTTGGGGGATGAAATGACACTGTAAAAAAATTTGGGTCATAAATATTTAAGTAAAGTAGTGATTAGGTCCAGCTGAAAAAGGTCAAAAATTAGCACTTCGGAAGCTATCAAAAGATTTCAAGACCCCCTTAACATAAAATTGTCCATATTTTGAGTTAGAGCTGATGAAGTTTTCTATAATTTTGATATAATTTGTCCCAAAAGTAGTACAACACACTGTAAAAATATTATTGAGAAAGCGCAGGTGGGATTTTTTTTATTTTCATTTATTGTCTAAAAGAAATGCACTACGAAATAACTGTGTACTCGGACCTAAGAGGTGAAATCAGGAAATATAGAATTTGTACTTTGGCAACTTCCCTGAATGATTTGATGGTGTCAATTTGTCAAATAGCATAACACTAAAGGATTTTAACTTTTATTTGATAGAATGTCTGCAAAAATGACCATTTTTGGCATTATATGGTCAAAATAAGCATTTCATAGCTTTTTCAATTTTGATGCATAAGTGGCATTTTGACTTTCTATCTGACATGTTTTCATGTGTCAATTTTTGTGTTTCTGTGCTTTAATCCAGTTGAATTACTCATTTGTGAATTCTGAATCTACAGAAAAGAAGATTATCTCAGACAATATGAGCAAAAAGTGTTGTATAAATGACCCTCGTCTAACGCCCTGTTTGGATCAAGTTAAATGTGAGGAGCATGGCACATAAAAGTTGGAAGTCCATAATAAAGACTTCACTAAATTTGTATAAAAAGCACTTAACAATGTCTTTTGTACCTATTACATTTCACATAATATCTTTCTTTACTTCTGTAGGATACCATGTGGTTCACATATAAGCCTGTTGAGACTAAAATTGCATGCAAGTTTTTCACTAAAAAGTGAAAAATCTTTGTATCAGACCATACTGTCAGCTAAAAAAGTTGAATGTAAGAGCTTTTCTGTGTTCAGATTTATTGTGTCATGTCACCTGAGTATAGAAATGATAGGAAAGACACAATTTTTTATTTCCTATAGCTTCAATATGCATTTTTAAATGTAAATATGTGCTACGGCCTAAATTGACCCTACATTATTTTTAGTCTTACTTGACCTAAGACCCTTTTAAACTAATATGATATGTTATTTGTAAGTTTTCTTTCCATTTAAAGTACATTAAATACATATGTAAGGATTATTTATAATCAAAAAGCTTCACAAATTTAAAATTGCTGGAAAATATTACATCTTCATGTAAGGCCCCCCTTCATTGGAAAACTTGCATTTTTAGGCACAGGCTCATATAAATTTGACTTTTGAAAAATTATCCTAAGTCTGATATATCAAATGAGTACTCTATTGCTTTAAATACCTGATTTATTATATATTAAGGCATTTTAAAAGTATTTTTTTGCAATATTTTAATTTTAAAAGCCCCAAATGTTGATAGTTGAAATTTCTCAATTTTAACGTCAAAATTTAACACACAAACTTGAATATAGAATTAATCATAGTGTCTATAATATATATTCTATTGCTATCAAACTTTGTTAGCAGTCTTATAATATATTAAGCTTCTGTCATACCAAGTTTTATTAAGATTGGGCAACTTTTTCTTTCCTATTAGGTCCGAGTACACAGTTATCGTCCTTTGATTTTCGTTGTCCACGAATATAGTCCTTAGTGTGGACAGTGTGTTACTTGTCAATTTTTGTTATACCCCTTCCAAATTTATTTCTTCATGTTTTATGCCTCATATAGCAAGTTGGGGGATGAAATGACACTGTAAAAAAATTTGGGTCATAAATATTTAAGTAAAGTAGTGATTAGGTCCAGCTGAAAAAGGTCAAAAATTAGCACTTCGGAAGCTATCAAAAGATTTCAAGACCCCCTTAACATAAAATTGTCCATATTTTGAGTTAGAGCTGATGAAGTTTTCTATAATTTTGATATAATTTGTCCCAAAAGTAGTACAACACACTGTAAAAATATTATTGAGAAAGCGCAGGTGGGATTTTTTTTATTTTCATTTATTGTCTAAAAGAAATGCACTACGAAATAACTGTGTACTCGGACCAAACACCAGATGAAACTATAGCATATAGACCATTGGAAATGAACAAGAGAAGAGAGAAACATCAGAAAACATGTTGGAGATGTGGACAACTTGGCCATATTGCCATTGAATGTAAAGTAAGACTGGATAATTCTAGGAAATTTGATCAAGCCATGAATTATCAACTAGTCACAAATGAGTATCAATCAACACCAACTTCTTACAACAAAGAAGATAGAATATGCGGACCGGCAAATGAAGTTTCCATCAGCATAAATGGAATAGATACAAAAGCATTGCTGGATACAGGATCATCGGTTTCAACAATCAGTGAGTCATTTTACAAAAGACACATGAGATCTACACCAATTGAATCACTTACCCGTGTATTGAAGATAAAATGTGCAGACGGACTATCAATGCCTTATCCTGTTTACATCGAAGCAGACCTTCAACTACATAGAATATCTTCTATGAGATCATCATATCCAGGCATATTTCTAGTAATACCGGACAGCGAATACAACACAACCATACCATTATGGCTAGGAACAAACATCATGTCAGTTGTAATATAGGAGGTAGAACAGAACACTGGACCAAGGTATTTACAAGAAGCTAATCTACACACTCAATGGTATGTGGCATTCCGATGCATTAATCTTAGAAACAAGGAATTGGAAAGATATCATAACCGATTTGCAGTTGTAAAATCCGCCGAAAAACAGCCGATTACGATACCAGCTAACTCGCAAGTGGTAATCAATGGACATTTGGACAAACAGCTTCAACAACAAGAAATGTGTGCTATACTACAATCAAATTTTAATTCAGCTTTATCAGAAGATTTAGATATCATGCCAGCAGTAATTACTTACGATTTTCAACAACGAGGAGGTATACCCATTCTCATATCAAACGTCACAACAAGAACCGTTACACTACAACAGCGAGCTCTCAGTTGCGAAATTCAACCAGTTGACATTGAAGATATCGTTACACCGGAGGAAAAAGAATTTAAAGATATCATGAAGGACATTAAATAACCGATGAATGATTTAACTGATGATGACTATGACAGAGGAAAAGAGCTCATACACAGATACCAAGATATGTTTTCTAAAGGAGACGATGAAATTGGACACACTACAGCAGTACGTCACCGTAACGACTTGATAGACAATATAGTCCCTTCAAGCAGCGTCACAGACGAATACCATCATCTATGCTAGAAGAAGTCAGTAACCATTTGCAACAACTGTTATCAGCAGGAGTGATAAGAAGATCCCATTCACCCTGGTCATCGAATGTAGTATAAGTACGTAAGAAGGACGGAAAGCTTAGAATGTGTGTAGACTACCGTCAGCTTAACATAAAGACCCTACAAGACTCATATGCAGTTCCCCGCATTGAAAAGATTCTGGTTTCCTTAGCAGGCAACACACATTTTACAGTGCTAGATATGAAGAGCGGGTATCATCAAGTGGAGATCGAGGAGGAACATAAACAATGCACCGCCTTCACAGTTGGACCGTTAGCATTTTTCGAATTTAACAGACTTCCATTTGGACTCTCCAACGCACCAGCTACGTAGCAAAGACTCATTGAAGAATGCTTAGGTGATTTACACACACGTATATGTTACATCTACCTAGACGATCTTTTTATTTTCTCGAAGTCCATAGATGTACACCTTGTACGTCTAGAGAGAATTTTCCAGCGACTCCGTGATTTGGGACTTAAGCTATCACCTAAGAAATGTCCATTCCTACAGAGAAGAGTAAAGTACATCGGACACATTGTTTCTGCTGATGGTGTAGAGCCAGATCCTGAGAAAGTGAAAAAAGTAGCCAACTGGCCAAGACGAAAGACCCCAGAGGAAGTACGCCAGTTCCTGGGATTTGTTGGCTATTACAGGAAATTTATCAGATTGCACGACCCTTAACAGATTTGATGCCAATGACATTTAAAAAGAGAACCAGAGGAAAGAATTGTATAATGCCTTTACGATATTAAAGTCAGATTACTTATTATTGTCATACATTGTTTACAGAACCCTATTTGATGTGAACCTCTGTTACAATTATTGTAGAAGTATGAAGATCGTTACTGTTAGTATTAGTTAGACTGTCGATGTAAGTTATTAAACTCAGTTCCACAGACTGGTGAGTTTATGTATACTTGAAATAGCATATTATATAGTGTAGCAAATTTACCTGACGATATATCGGTATTTAGTCGGATCTTAACTTGTACATGTGATTTGTTACAAACCGTTATTTCTAAAAATAAACTAACAAATGTCGAAATGTTCAGGACTAAATTAAATCTGTATTTGGGTAAGATGTTGCAAACATACGATTTTTATTGCGTCTTACACTTTGAGAAGCAAATAATCTTTTACAACTTTATTAAAAAATTGTGTAAAACGTTAATTATGAGCTATGAAAGTCAAGTGGCTCGAGCATTTTCTGAGGAAGATTAAAAAAAATTCATAGAAATATTGTTTACAGTGGGTTAGCTTTCATTAGTCCTTACATCCTATAGATTAACAACCTTTGGTTTTTTTTATTATTAAGAATCTTTATTGAAGGTGGAGCACGAATGCATAGTTAATTAATAATATTGATGTGCCATTTGTATGCAAGAGTGACATTTCTTTGTATTATGCGCCGATTCGAAAAATATATATATGCGAGTATTGTATCCCTTTAACAGGTTCATTATTTTATAATTAAGAATATGTCTCTGGTATAATTTTGAATACTTACAAAATGTATCAATTCAATATATTTCAGTTTTTGTTATTGGTGTATCAAAAACATTGATGTACGAATATAATTTCATAAATTTGAAACGTTTAAAATGATTACATACCAATATAAAGAACCATTCATCATTTTTAAAAAAGACTATCAATGAAAGACGAATTTTTTTTATCTCCCCTTCATGATAGATTGAATGGGAAATTCACCAGAGTTATCTAATATTAATCACAGAGAGGGACTAGCAAGCAATTTTTAATTGTAGTTTTTTTAACCCTAAAACACTTTTCGCTATAAACGAATGTTACTTTATACAAATATAAGGACTTTGTTAGCTAAATCTACAAATTTTATGTTATAGATAATGCATATTTTAAGGTTTTTCTTGTCGTAGAACACACCGAGGGTTGTCAGGATTGATCAAATGAAAGACCGACCGGAGGGAGGTCTTTCTTTGAACAATCCTGACACCCCGAGGTGTGTTTTACGACAAGAAAAACCTTAAAATATGCATTATCTGACTTATATACCGTCAAAAAATATTAATTTTAATAAGATTTGTAAAATTTAGTATCCTATTTTACCGACAACACTTAAGTGGGATATTCTTTTCTAATGCGTTCAGGTTTTAATACGCCCTGCGGCTCATTTAGAATGTGAAATAAAACTCACTAAATAATTTAGATATAAACCTTTTAAAAATTATTATCCATACACAATAACAATATTACTGTTACTGCATGAAGTAAGACACAAATGTATTGTTACCAACCGATAACGGTGTATGACAAATACAAGACACATTGTAAGTAATTTATTGTACCACTTAGCTTATGGAAAAGGGAGATGGGTATGTTTTTTTTCTATTTGTTATGTTTTTTCTATCTCGGAAAAGTGGTTATTTTTTTTACAATTTTACTTGAATCGAATGAAAAATTCAGAAAGATTGTATTTTGAATAGCAATACAATTGTATTAAAAGATAATCAGGATATAATTATATACCCTCCAGTCCGCACCCGACCCTTTCGTGAGTTACGTTAATGTTATTCAATAGAATATAAGATTATCTTATTAGCTGATCATTTGATAGAGTAAAAGGTATACATAAATTTTAAAAAGTTAAGAACTGACACGAAGACGAATATAAATACATGTAGGATTTATTTTATGAAAGTCTATATTAAAATTTATCTGACATATATGATAACGTTTCTTTATTGTAGCGATAAATTAACAAAACTTCCGGTACTTCACGTTATTTGTTTCTAAAATTAAAATGCGGAACTACAATGACGGTTTCTTTTACACCTATCATCGACTGAACTTTAAAAAATAAATTTCCAAATCGGCAACAAAACACTGTTAGACGAATTAAGTTTTGAAGTAAATCATAGATTGCATGTTTATCAAGGAAAATAATGACCTCACACAGGTCATTATTTTATGCCTTTGAGCATATTTCAATGAAACATGGTATCGTCCGGGTTGATTCTGAAAAAGAATGACCTGTCGTTCTGAAAGAAAATAACTCTATATAGGTAGATAATAGATATTATGAATTTTTATTACAATAGATTAATATGCTATATAGTGTTCATGTAAGACAGTGAAATTTTTTTGATATAATATAGAGTTATCTACCGTTGATATATATGCTATGGTTATTTGTAGAATATTGATTTACATATATCTATTTAGTTAATTCAAATAGTGTTATATGATCTTGACATTATAGTTGTATGTTTAATTGTGAAAGCTGATGATTTTATATGAACGATGAGTGAAAATTTGCAAGTGTTAATTAACATCAGGCATGTCATATCACCTTGTGTATAGATATTGTATAAGAACTATAAACATTCAATGTTCTGATTTAATGTTGATCTGCAGTAATGTTATAATAACTGTAACACATTATAATATAGTATTTTTAGATTAATGTGTTTAATATGTATCTTGTTATATTTTATAGGGTTCATAATTATATGATTATATCATTGTTGAATAAAGAACCCTAGTTTAAGATGAAATGGACTTGTTATTATCTGACCGTCCAGAAAACACCTTTTACATGTATTTATAGACAAAGACATTAATAAAACAATCATTTCTTACAAAATTAACAATCACCGCTGGAATTATTAACCTTTGACAATTCTTAAACAACTAAGTTGCAAAATACTGATACAAACAATATTTGCTCTATTGTATGAATAGTTATCAAAAGTACCAGGATTATAATTTTATACGCCAGACGCGCGTTTCGTCTACATAAGACTCATCAGTGACGCTCAGATCAATATAGGTAAAAAAAGCCAAATAAATACAAAGTTGAAGAGCATTGAGGACCCAAAATTCCAAAAAGTTGTGCCAAATACGGCTAAGGTAATCTACTCCTGGGGTAAGAAAATCCTTAGTTTTTCGAAAAATTCAAAGTTTTGTAAACAGAAAATTTATAAAAATGACCATATAATTGATATTCATGTCAACACCGAAGTGCTGACTACTGGGCTGGTGATACCCTCGGGGACGAAACGTCCACCAGCAGTGGCATCGACCCAGTATAAAATTCGATATAAAACAATGGACTAAGAATCAATTTTTAAATTTTATGTACCAACATCGCACAACTTTTTAGAATTTTGGGTTATCAATGCTCTTCAACTTTGTACTAGTTTGGCTTTAAACTGTTTTGATCTGAGCGTCACTAATGAGCCTTATTGTAGACGAAACGTGCGTCTGACATATCAAATTATAAACCTGGTGCCTTTAATAACTAATGACGGAACAAAGTTGAAAAACTTGTGTCTAATCCATTTGTTTTGAACAATAAAATATGTTTAAATTAAATTAACTAATGACAACGTTAACAAATAAAGCTGGGATCACACTTTCACCATTATTACTGACGTCCTTGATATGACTATTCCCGATTAAAGTTTGTCAAAAGTCTAATCACGATCCTGTGAATCGTGGCTGCAAATTCAAACCTGAATGCTGCGTTTACACAGTGCAAAGCATTGCTCCCGCGGAACGGATAGGTCGACCAAGCACCTCGACAGTTAGGTCTGTCCCATAACATTCTGGAAAACTCATCCGATTCTGTTTAGTCGTATTACAATCTTGATTATGTCGTGACAGATTCTGGTGAATCGGATCAAAATCGTAACAATATTCTGTGTTTTCTGGACGGTGTCCTGTGGAACGGACATGATCTCTAGAGATTTGTCATTCATGTTTTTTTTGCCGATTGAGTCCAGATTGCATCCCGATTGCGTACCGTCTCTGACGAAACTGTTCCGGAACAGTCAAGTTATTTATTCGAAATACGTCATTTATATCCTCGTCTGAGTCCCGACAATTACAAAACACAATACCACTGAGTCCAAACAAAACCATTTGCAATGCAGTGCAGCAGACTGAAATAGGATTGCCTTCCGACAGTACCTGATCATCCAGGTTAGAAAACTGTCGCCATATTCAGGATGATCAGGAACTATCGGAATGAAATCATATCACAGTCTGCTGTACCGCATTTACAAGGCTGTGTTCTGTAATTATCGGGACTTTGACGTGTGTATTATTGAGGCGTTTTGTTTTTATACTGGGACAATGTCGCAACATTCACGACAAAGACGGTTCGCTTTCAGGTGGATATGGATTAACTCTGGAATCAATTGGCCTAAGAATTTTTTCAGATCATGCATTTTTCAGAGGACAACGACCAGAAATCACAGACAATGGTTACGATTCTAATCCAATACATCAGACTCTGTCACGACATAATCACGATTGAAATCCGATTAGACAAAATTGGCCGAGTTTCCTCGAATGTTACGGAACATACCAAACTGTCTGCATGCTTGACCTCTCCGAACTATTCTCGATCTGTAGAAATCTGTGAAGCTGGGGTCACATATTCACGATTTTTACTGCCGTCTTTAACAGGACCATTCCCGATTAAAATTTATCAAAAGTCTAATCAAGATCTTGTGAATCGTGAAATTAAAATTAAAATTGTAAAACAAAATGACGATAACAATCAGGTATTGTTCAGGGAGCGTCAATACTCAACCGTTTCCTATCGAATTTATCCCGATGATCCCGTTCTTAATCTGATTCTAATCCAATCGGTATCTTCGACCGAGTCTGTCACGACTGCGTCCCGATTCTACCGCATGGAATCCGACAGATATCAGAAAGTGACAAAACAGTGAACCGACACTGACGGAACGAACTTATCCGCATAATAATCCATTAAAAACCTGTCAACATATTCGGGATGATAGGATACTGTCGGAACGTAATCCAATCATGGTCAGCTCTACTGCATTGCAAATGGCTTTGTCTTGTCTCTATCGTTTTGTAATTGTCGAGACTCTGACGTGGATATCATTGACGAATTTCGTTTTAATAATGGGATGTTCCGGAACGGTTTCGGCAAAGACGGGTCGAATTCGACCAGATCTGGGACTCAATCTGAAGAAAAACAGCAATGAAAATTTTTTCCAGATCATTCACGTTCCTTATGACACCGTCCAGAAAACACCGAATATTGTTAGGATTTTTATCCGATACAGCAGAATCTGTCATGACAAAGTTACGCTTGTAATCCGACTAACAAAACACGGCTGATTTTCCCCGAATGTTACGGGATACGGGATAAACCTAACTGTCGGGGTGATCCGCCAAACAATCCGAACCATTCCCGACCCGTAGGAATCTTTTACGAACTTACACGACTGCGTTCAGACAATGATAGGACATTCCAGATAATTGATGATAGTAATCCTACTTTTCCTTTTTTGTGTCTTATTGCTGTCTGATCTCAAACGGGAGCAATAATCGGCAATGTGTGAACGCCGCATTGCGAACGTATACTACTTCGTTAAGACAATATTAGGCTATTCCAGATGAGGGAGGATAGTTATCTGACTTTTTTGTTATATTTCGTGTCTTAGAGATCTCTGATCTCCAACGGGAGCTTAATCTGCACATTGCGAACCCCGCATACGGATGGTAAAACAAACAACAAATATCTAAATCATATGTTTAGGTTCTTGTCGCAATTGCAAATCTTACATTTTCTCACAATAAAATAGGAACTTTATAATCTAATTACACTATCGGTTTTTAACGTCATCAAACTATCAATTGTTCAATAAATATATTTCTACTTACAAACTTATTAAGTTGATGTTATGTTCAAAAATGTCATTCTTGACAAATGTTAACTTGTTTCCACTCAAATCTCTAAAAACAAATTGGAAATCAAATCAAAAACAGTTATCTCATGTTCAAATCACATGAATCAAGTAAGAATAAACAAATTGAGGTATGATATCGTAAGATGTAATTACCTTATCAAGTAATTGTATGCGCATCACATTTTAGACAAAGTCACATTATATATTAAATCAACACCGATTAACAAATAATAGTACGGTAATAAATTTTTATATTTAACTTAATTTAACCAAAATAAAACATTTCATTATACAAACATATCAGTTTTTTAACTATCACTATCATCACGTATAAAGATATTTAAGAAAAAAACTTTCTTAATTTTAAAATTTTTATCTCAATATCATTACCTATTTCCATTCTCAATTTTGTTAGATAAAATTGGTAGTTACTATTGCCATGACATTATCAGTTCGTTTTCGACTTGTAGTTTGAATGTCTCTTTGTTACCTCTTGCCTTTCGTTTACGCTGCAAGAATTTTATCTTTACGAGCTGTATTATAAAGTTATTGAATAATTCGCTGATAAAACCATTGGATGGAGAATATTCTGTTAACGTTAAAAATAAATTGTTTTGTGTACGTTTTTAAAATTGATTTATGCATGTCTCTCAGACCATAGTCGAAACACCAACATGAAACCAGATTCTGATTCAATTTAAAAACATGTAGTCATTTTAAATATTTCGAAATACTAATCGAAAAGAGGTGAACTCGTATTATGAACTAGTACTCTATCTGAAATCTAATTTCGGATTGAGTTCTAAAATTGAATAACGAAAACAGAAACTCGAACTTTAAATCTAATTTCGGATAGATTTTTAGAATTGAATACGCAAACAGTAACTCGAACTTTAAATCTAAATTTGGGATAGATTTTTAGAATTGAATAACGCAAAACAGTAACTCGAACTTCTAATCTAATTTCGGATATATTTCTTGAATTGAATTACGCAAACAGAAACTCGCACTTTAAATCTAATTGCGGATGGATTTCTTAAATTGAATAACGCAAACAGTAACTCCAACTTTAAATCTAATTTCGGATAGATTTTTAGAATTTGATAACGCAAACAGTCACTCGAACATCTACTTTAATTTTAGATAGATTTCTTAAATTGAATAACGCAAACAGTAACTCGAACTTTAAATCTAATTTCGGATAGATTTCTAGAATTGAATAACGCAAACAGTAACTCGAACTTTAAATCTAATTTCGGATAGATTTTTTAGAATTGAATACCGCAAACAGTAACTCGAACTTTAAATATATTTTCGGATATATTTCTAAAATTGAATAGCGCAAACAGTAACTCGAACTTTCAATCTTATTTTGGATAGAGTTTAAGAATTTAATGACGCAAACAGTAACTCGAACTTCTACTCTAATTTCGGATAGATTTCCTGAATTGAATAACGCAAACAGTAACTCGAACTTTAAATCTAGTTTGGGATTGATTTCTATTATTGAATAACGCAAACAGTAACTCGAACTTTGAATATAATTTCGGATTGATTGCTCAAATTGAATAACGCAAACAGTAAATCGCACTTTAAATATAGTTTCGGATAGATTTCTTGAATTGAATAACGCAAACAGTAACTCGAACTTTAAATCTAACTTCGGATATATTTCTAGAATTGAATAACGCAAATAGTAAAGCGAACTTAAAATCTAATTTCGGATAGATTTTTAGAATTGAATAACGCAAACAGTTACACGAACTTCTACTCTAATTTCGGATAGATTTCTTGAACTGAATAACGCAAACAGTTACTCGAACAGTAACTCGAATTTTAAATCTAATTTTGTATAGATTTACAGGATTGAATGACGCAAAGTATTTCGAACTTTGATTCAATAGATAGCACACCAACGAGGCTCATATAACAAACGACATATAAATTGGTTTAAAATAGATTTGTTTTCACAAAAAGGGTAATCGGTTTTGCCTCATCAATTTCTATGATAACCTTACCAAATAATGAGAAAAAAAAAATATTAGAAACTGGAACGAAAACATAACCCTAATCAAGAAATAACAATCCACATATTACGTTCTGAAACTACCATATTCCTTGATTCAGCATACCCATCAAGTAGTGTTTAAACCACATTGCCTAACTTCATAGCCAATATTTAGAACGAAATAATATTAAATAATGCCAAAATTATATCAAGTCATTACGAAAACTTATCAAGATATTATAAAACAATATCCTGTAATATCAAAATTGCATTATCCAAAGACTTAACTATATTGAGTATTTTCACGACATCATTTAGTATTCTAAAAACTATACTATGTATCACAAAATATCTTCAAGACGTAAAAAAAACATGTCACCTAATAGTATTGCCTAAAACAATCGTAGCATTACATAGCGTTAAGTCTTGTTAAGTCAAACGAACAACTTACATTTGGTCATTTACTTTGAAGGGATGAACTCCAGAAAGATGTAGTTATTGATCAATACACATGTTTGTAATGTATTGTTTTTTGTAATATTTCTTTTTGGAGTAAAGCCATTTCAAATGATGTTTTTTTAAGATTATACCGTTCATTTTTCTGTATGAATTGTTTCACACTATTCATTCGGTTCAAAGCAAGACTCCATGTTAAAGTCCGTACTTTGACCTATATTGGTTTACTTTTTATACATAGTGACTTGGATGGGGAGTTGCCTCATTGGCTCTCATACCAAATCTTCTTATTTCTATAAACATACATACTTACAGTGTAATCAGTGCTGATAAGGTTTGAAATGATCCCTCCTGTATTGCAGTTATTTGATTGTTACGCAAATATCTGAAACAAAGAAATGGTGAGGTCACCAATTATTCTTTTGTTATCCTGTAATTATGCCAGTGAAGGATGAGTTTAATTCCACATTAAAAAATTGTGACGATCTTTTCTTATTCCATCACTTGTCAAATTGCTCAAATGAAATCATTGAATATAACCGAAACTCGAAGCAGATAATTAACAGAAGCAAATTTATCTCATTTTACTGCATAAATGATAGCCTTTTGCAAAAACGAAATGGTTTGCTCTAAAAAAAAATATATATGAAGTAATACGTGAGTTTGAATCTAGTAATCTTTGAAACAACTGTTGTGTTTTGCTTTTCGAAATTCAAGAATGATATATAATTTACAAATACTTAGTATTTAAGAGCGTATTTGTGTTTTAATATTCGTAAACTATTTTGACTTTTTGATTTTCTTTTTTAAGGTTCAACCCACCACTTTTATTCCCCTTTAAAAGTGTCCTGTACCAAGTCAGGAAGATGGTCATTGTTATATTATTGTTCGTTTCTCTGTGTGTTGTATTTTAACGTTGAGTCGTTTGTGTTTTCTCTTGTTTTTGAGATATTGAGATAAGACGTGGCACGGTACTTGTCTATCCCAAATTCTTGTATTTGGTTTTCATGTTATATTTGTTATTCTCGTGGGGTTTTGTCTGATGATTGGTCAGTTTCTGTGTGTGTTGCGTTTCGGTGTTGTGTCGTTGTTCTCTTATATTTAATGCGTTTCGCTCGGTTTTGGTTTGTTACCCCGATTTTGTTTTTTGTCCATGGATTTATGAGTTTTGAACAGCGGTATACTACTGTTGCCTTTATTTAATATATGTATATAAATATATATATAAGAAAATGTTAAGTAGAAATATAATAATGAATATGTAAAAAAAAAATATCACAAATTACTAACCAATTTACTAACCAATGATAAGGAAATTAAACCAAAAAATACACTAATGTATATTTAAAGTTATTTGACGTACGGAATGTTAAGTCGGAAACATTTTGCGTATTATGTTAGTTTAATTAGTTATTTGTAATTTCTTCTTTAAGTATGTGTAGATATTCCCATAACTGCTATGTTTTATGAAATATGATAATCATCCATTATTTCTGGAAATGTTTTAACTTTTGATAAACAAATTAATGACAAAATTAAATTGCGAAAAAAATGCTTATCCTTCTAGAACATCTGAGATCACCAAACTTGCAATTTGTCGTAGGGGTTTTGCATGGTATTTTATAGTTTTTCAGTTCTCTGTATATTTTATGAATTCTTGCCTAGTTTTATCATATTCTCTCCTGCAAAGTTTGTGTGTGCATGGTTTGCTTTATTCAATGCTGTATTTTCTTAATGTACACGTGCGTGTAGAGAAATTACAAATAGATGTCAATGACATGAATAAAAACTAAAACACCAATTTCATATGTTTCAGACATTACGACCTTCTTCATCAGAATAAATAACAACGTTGAAACAATTACATCACTAGGATACATGACGCTATAATAGCTACTTTGACGTTCATTTGCCACGTTTTTTTTTCTTTTTATAAATATTTTCACTATCGTCCATCAGGTTCTAATTTTTTTATTTTTTAAAAGGATTATATAGTTTTTCTGTAAATAACTTTTCCAAATACTCTTTCTATTGTAATAATTCCAAAATTTTTCATCGAATGATAATGTTGAATGAAGTAGTTTTCTACCGGATCGTCTGATTTTGTATAAAGATCTGTTTTTAGTTCTCCGTTTTCTATGTTTGCAAAATTATTAGACATTCCGTGAAATTTCTTTAGTTCTTTTTAACACAGTTAATAAAACTTACTGTTTTAAGTAAAACGAAAATACTTGAATTTAGTAACATATTTATGTTTGTCTCACTAAAATGCAGTTTGAAAGTTACTGGAATTACTTGGAAAAAAATTATTATTACTAGTAAGTAGGTTTAGGTATTACATAATGTCGTTTACTTGCATAAGGTTTTACACATTTTGATAACAAACGCTTCCTATAAAATTCGAATTCATAATTTTACGATTTCAAAATATGTAGGATTCACAGTCTGAAAATTGCATAAGTTTGGATAACTAGCAATTCTTTGGATACTACTTTGAAATACTTAGCAAAATTGGTTTGTTTAACTTCGTATTACTTAGAATTTACTTCAAATTACTAAAACTAATAACTTTAAGTACTAGCCATTACTTCAAATATTAGGAAGAAACTGACCAATTACGAGACGCCTTTTAAGAACAGGGCATACAATTGAAAATGTCACCTTTCAAATAATTGAGGTAAACCAAAATTGGGACTCCCAAAGGAGGAAACAGAGAGAAAGATTCTGGTGCAAAAAGGACCTGGAATTGATTATAGAATGGGGAAAAGTGATTACTTACGAAAAATATATTGATTTTTATTAAAAAATACTTGATTTAAATTAGTATTAATTATTTAAAGTTGAAGATTTGCGAAACCATGTTCTTTAATTGGTACGGATATGTATAAGATTACGGCCCTTTTCTATAAGATTTTACTGTTGTATCTTTCAGAATTCAAGTTTTGTTCTCTTGTATATCTTTTATAACTCGTGGTGTATACCTCTAGAGCGAACCCAGGCTTTTCGTAATGATCGATCCTTTTCGTGGGCAATCTTAACACCAGAATTTCCAATACGGTTTAGTAAAAGGATTAAATCCACACCTATGGACTGTTTTATCTGCTTCAAAATGTAAAATAGTCACCATATCGTTGTACATAGTATTAATATCTGCATTATCCGAGTCCATTTTCTTTATCAAAATATGTGAAGGTTCGTGTAAAAATTGTTTTTACAGTTCGATTTTATCGTCCGTTATTTTGTGCCATACTGGTAGCTTACTAAATAAATCCAATATTTGATGAGGATTATGTTGCTAAACTATTTCAGCAAAAACTGTTAAATGATCGGATATACTACTAACCGAACTTCGCTAAGTACTTCATAAGACTTTTAAGACCTTAAAAGGGTCCGTGTAACACTTATCTATTCAAAATATTAAAAAGTTCTCAAATATTTAGATTTTTTAAACTGTGATCAAGGTTTTAAAATATCTAAATTCCAAACATTTAAAAAATATGAAATTTTGAAATTTTCACCAAATAGTTAAAATTTCAAAATTCTAAATTACGTTTCTATATTTGATAGTTTAGATATTTGATCAAACTTTAAAGTACTAAACTTAAGGAGGCTCGCGGGTATAAGATTTTAAGAAAAAAAAAGAAACTTTAATATTTCATTACAAATTTTATTCATTACCTTTAGTAGTTGTTACTTTATCATATGGTACAAAACAATTCCAAAAAATCAATTCGTGTTGGCCCCAGGTGACTTTTAAAATGTAGATATCATTGAAAAATCTCCAAATTATCTCCATTTGGTGCAAACATGCCATTTTTTGGCTTTCAAATTGAAATATTGTTTTTAACTCGGTGACCTATATTTTTTTATTGTTGTTTCCAAATAAGCTGTACATAAACTGAATAATTGTAAAATCTAAGCGATTTCTGTAATTAAGTCCTTTTTTTATTTCGATATTATCAATATGGCCCCAGAGGGTATCACCAGCCCAGTAGTCAACACTCCGGTATAGATTACCTTTATGTTAGCCGTATTTGGCACAACTTTTTGGAATTTTGTATCCTCAATGCTCTTCAACTTTTTACTAGTTTGGCTTTATAAATATTTTGATATGAGCGTCACTGATGAGTCTTATGTAGACGAAACGCGCGTCTGGCGTACTAAATTATCATCCTGGTACCTTTGATAACTTTTACACCACTGGGTCGATGCCACTGCTGGCGGACGTTTCGTCCCCGAGGGTATCACCAGCCCAGTAGTCAACACTCCGGTGTTGACATGAATATCAATAATGTGGTCATTTTTCTAAATTTCCTGTTTACAAAACTTTGAATTTTTTGAAACACTAAGGATTTTCTTATCCCAGGCATAGATTACCTTAGCCGTATTTGGCACAACTTTTTCGAATTTTGAATCCTCAATGCTCTTTAACTTTTTACTTGTTTGGCTTTATAAATATTTTGTTATGAGCGTCACTGATGAGTCTTATGTAGACAAAACGCGCGTCTGGCGTACTAAATTATAATCCTGGTACCTTTGATAACTGTTAACGCTATTTCACCTATTAGTTCAACAGAAAAAAAGGACATTAACAAAAATGTATGCTTCTTTCAAAGGCAGATTGTGAGCGTAAATGAACGGTGACCCCATTTTTTTAATTTTATTTTTCTATTAAGTATAAAATAATGTTCATTTATAGAAAAAAAGAGAGATATCCTATATTAAATTAAAAAAAGATTTAGACCCGTGAGCCCCCTCAATGTGTATTTTTGATTATTTCGCTTTTTGAAAAAAAAAAAATTCTGAAGTTTTGATTAAAATAGCAAAATATATAAGGGGCAAATAGAGGGGTATCCGTAACCCACGAAACGGAAGAAAAACCTAACGAATACTTCAGAACTTTTTGGTTTTCCCAGTGGTCATCATTTAGGAGTAACAGTGAATACTGATGAACTCGCAGTTGCCAAATAGTATGGTAGGTTTGAGTATGTATTTATTACTACTGAACTTTAAGTAGTCAAATGGCACAATGTACACGTTTATTATTTATTTTCTTAAACCACTGAATATACATTATTAACAATCATCTTTAAGCTTCAATCAACCATTTCTTTATTATTGTTGGCCTTCTAATAATCAAGTTGGATCGTTTCTGATGAAGATATTTATAGAAAAGCGCTTTCGACGCATGCATTTTTTTACGCTTTGTTTTCCTTTTATATCGATTGCATGACGATCATATATAGTACATCTAAGAAAATGTGGTATGAGTGCCAATGAGAAAACTCTCCATCCATGTCATAATTTATTAAAAAGTAAACCATTATAGGTCAAAGTACGGTCTTCAACAGGAAGCCTTTGTTCACACCGAACAGCAAGCTATAAAGGGCCTCAGTTCAAAGTATTGGTACGGTAGGAAAATTGAATCCAGCTTGGTGTCGCAATGATCTTTGTGCTAGCCGCGAATGTGGGAGGTTGTTGATATATATTTTACACTACTACCCTATATGCACAACGAATATAAAAATAAGATCAAATATAAGTAGCTTGGAGCTAAGAAACTGTTATAAGGTGTCTAAATTAACTCATCATAGATACCAGGATGTAAATTTTGTATTTGTGCCAGACGCCAGTTTACAAAAACTCATCAGGCACGCTAGAATAAAATTGAATAAAAAACTGCAAAATAAAGTGATATATGATTAACAACGCAAAACAAAGTAGACTTTTACATCCAACCCATCGTTCTGGTTTTGTTAAAGCTGGATATATTCATATCATATATAACGTATACTATAAACATTATTTTCAGCCTGCATAGTAATGTTATAGTTGCCGCTGTAAATTAATTTTGTATTATGGATTAAAAATGTATGGTTATCGTCGTTTTTACCTTTATGAGAATTATTTAGTGTGGATCGAATCAGTTAATCAAATTTATAACCTCTGTTTCACTTTCAATGTTGACATTCTTTTTCTGTAAATGCCCGTACACGGACAATGCATTATTATTCTATCTCTTTCTACGGGGTTAAATTGAAGTTCACATGAATACGGGTTTAATGAGGTATTATCAATGTTTATAAGCTTTATTTGACAAAATTTAACCATTTTAGCTGATAAAAGCAAATTATTATATTACTGTTTCACTTTCATTAATGATTGAACAAAAACATTCATACTTTTGAATTTTTATATATCTCGTAGCTAGTGCCCCTTTAAGTCCCCATCTATCCATTTGAAGCTGTCGGCATTTGGAAAATTGAAATTTTTGCAAGTTTTTATGAACTATAAATGGTAATCTATTTGGGAATCGAAAATATAAACATTGTAAATAAGGTGACACTTAATTTGAATTGGATATTTCCCCGAGGGGCTTCAATAATGGAGCATTTTTCAGGTGCAGATCTATAAATTTGAAAAGTTTGGGAAAGACCATTTAACTTAAAGACGGTTGGTTTTAAAATTTTTAACCTAATAATTTGATTTATAGCGTTGAAAAACTAAAAGAAATTGTTCGCGCGATAAAAAAATTATCATATTGACCAAAAACTATCCCCCTTTTGAAGGTCAATGGTTGCTCCCTTAGACTACGTTAGGGATGATATTTGTAAATAGTATATGGATTTTTAAGATATGTATCTCTATTACGGATCCTAAATCCGCCACTATTTACAAATAGCAAATTAAAGGAAACGGGATGTTTCTTGCATGAGGGGATAGTTCCATATTTGTTATTTGTTATTACAATTTTCAAGTTACCGTACGATTATCAACTTTTCAATAGTTTCGGTTCTTATATTTACTTGACTTTCATATATTTGTTTTTCAGCGCTTCGCAGGTAAATGCTTAACTTACATTACAATTCAGCGGTTAAATGGCTTGGTTTTTCGACAGCAACATTGGTGCATGACCAAAACGGCAAAATCCATAGCGTAGAGAATATGACACTCTCTTTACACACCCCATTTTGACTGGAAGTACTTGTAGTTTGCTCAAAATTAATTGTCGTACGATAACTTAAAAATACCGAACTATCAAATTGATGTAAAAATATCCCGTTTCCTTTAAGTAGCTATTTAAAACTATATGCGGAGTTGGAGGGCCACCGCCCCCTAACTGACCTACATATGATAAATGCATATCCTTTTTGCATGCATCGGTCCTAACGTTTTCTCACAAGGCCCCAGGCCACATTTTAAAATTCATGGATCTGCACATGAAAAGTGTACCATCTTTGAAGCCCCTAGTGAATGTATCAAAGTCAAATGTAGTGTCACCTTAGTAACAATATTTGTATTTCCAAAATAGATTACCATCTCGATTGGTCACTTCAACGTGATCCTATGTTTATTGTTGATATGAACTTTTAAATTTGTTTTCAAATTACCATTTCAAAATGCCGACACCTACAAATCAACAGATGAGTGCTTAGTGTACAGCGGTAACTATTACATAAATATACATGCTTAATATTTCCAGTTAACGTTTACTGGTATATGGTATGAATGTAAAAAAAGTATTTAACCTTCAAGCATCTTACATTTGATCTTACTCTTAAATTCAGCGTGTATAGCGGATAGTATCATCAAACAGATATCAACAACCTCTCACGTTCGTGGATAGCACAACGTTCATTCCTTCCGTATCAATACTTTAAACTTTAATCAATTAAAAAAGGCAATACATGATGGTCACGTGCAATAGATAAAAAATTAAAACAAAACGTTTAAAATTGCATGTGTCCGAAGCGGATCTACCGTTCAGTTCAAGCACACTCAACGCCGAATATTTGAATAAAATTGAGAATGGAAATTGGGAATGTGTCAAAGAGACAACAACCCGACCATAGAAAAAAACAACAGCAGAAGGTCACCAACAGGTCTTCAATGTAGCGAGAAATTCCCGCACCCTGAGGCGTCCTTCAACTGGCCCCTAAACAAATATATACTAGTTCAGTGATAATGAACGCCATACTAATTTCCAAATTGTACACAAGAAACTAAAATTAAAATAATACAAGACTAACAAAGGCCAGAGGCTCCTGACTTGGGACAGGCGCAAAAATGCGGCGGGGTTAAACATGTTTGTGAGACTTAACCCTCCCCCTATACCTCTAGCCAATGTAGAAAAGTAAACGCATAACAATACGCACATTAAAATTCAGTTCAAGAGAAGTCCGAGTCTGATGTCAGAAGATGTAACCAAAGAAAATAAACAAAATGACAATAATACATAAATAACAACAGACTAATATATAGCTAGCAGTTACCTGACGTGCCAGCTCCAGACTTCAATTAAACTGACTGAAAGATTATGATTTCATCATATGAACATCATGCACAATCCTCCCCGTTAGGGGTTTAGTATCATATCCTCATAACATATATGAGAAGAACATAACCCGTGTCATGCCAACAACTGGTTTTTGAATAAATGTGTTTAGTTCCGATGCAAAGACTCTATAAGTGAATCAATATTCCATCAATTTATAAAGAATTGAAATAGTTGATTAAAGTTTAAACCACACAATTGAGATAATACACTTAAAGTTCATTATAAATATATACATACTCAATCCTACCATACTATTTGGCAAGCTGCGAGTTTGTCAGTGTTCACTGTTACTCCTAAATGATGGCCGCCGGGAAAACCAAATATTTCTGAAGTATTCGTTTCGTTTCCTTTTTATTCCGTTTTGTAGTTTACAGGTACCCCTCTATTCACCCCTTTTCTATTTTTGATATTTTATTCAAAAATTCAAAACAAATATTTAAAAAACGAAATAATCAAAACTGCACGTTAAGTTTAGTACTTTTAGGTTTGATAATATATCTTAACTAACAAATATAAAAACATAAATTACAATTTTAAAATTTAAACTGTTTGGTGAAAATTTCATAATTTCAAAATTTTTCAAATGTTTGGAATTTTGATATTTTAAAACTTTGAACAAAATTTCAAAAAACCTAAAATTTGAAAACTTTTTAAGATTTTAAATTGCTAAGTGTTACACTGACCCTTAAGCTGCCGATACATACTATCATTCATAAGAATATTATCAATCATTGATGTCGTATTAATAAATGTGTCATCTGGCTCTTTATTTGTAATTTTTTCACCCGAAAACAACAACTGATTTCTTTTAACACATTTCTTTAGCTCCGCAGATTTGTACATTAAATTATCTTTCTCAAAACAACTGGCATTTGAATTCCTGATATTTTTATTATTTATATTATATATTAACTTTTATATTATTAAATGATTATTTAAAAACACGTACATGAGCTTACACATAGCCCGGATATACGGTTCCGTGCCGAAACCGGTGATAACACCAAATCGTACATTATAAAAATTGCAATTTTTATTGAAATTGTTAATATTTTATTTTACATTTTTCTTTAGGAATTATAATTTTTTTTATTCTTTGAAGGGAATTTCAGTTTCTTTGTGCTCGTATCAAACTTCTTTAGGGTCCTTAGTTCCAAAAGAGGTCCTTTGTGGTGTTTTTAGAGACCCCAATAAGTGGCAAAACATTTCTTTACAGCCTCTAACTTTTACCTGGATGGCTGAATGCGCCTAATGAAGCTTATTTGTTTAGCAAAATATTGCGTGAATAATGTATAAAAAAACAACTAATTTTATAACACTGGCTCATTAGTGTGATAAAGTTACATTCTTAGACACTTATATATACATTGTATATATATATATGTAAAAGAATTACTCAAACCGTATAAATAAATTTACTGATTTAAGTAATATTTGTTTTCAAGAAATTACTCGCTATAAGTAAAAATTTGACTTTTATAACATTTTGCCTATTGTAAGAACGATAATCGATGTATGACTTGTTCAGTTTTAATAGAAGAAAGGTCTATCTATTTCAATAATTGAAAGCATTATACAGTTAAACATACATGTCATGTAAAAGTTCAAACGTCGTCTATTCTCTCATATGTTCAAATTGTGAAGAACTCTATGTTTAAGAGACAAAAAAACGAACTGCGGACTAGAATGCCTTTACATAGACAGCAAACCAACCATGAAGATTTAACAATCATCAGGGCTAACGATCATTTCCATCGTTGTTCTAATGGACGATCTAAAATATTTCCATTGTACATGGTCGATCGTCAAAATGATTTTCTACGTAGGAAGAAAGAAGAATTATTCATAAACATCCTCAAAACGGGATTTAATGATTAATAACATTTTAAAAAATCAAAGTGACATTAGTAGTCTCCCTCGTATTTGTTAACGTTATACTATTGTTAACGTCAATCAATTGCTTTATATCATACTTAGGTATACAAGTCACATTACCTGAAGATCTGTGAAAGCAATGAAAGTAAGGTAAAAGTGATTAATTGAAACCGTTATTATCTTTTATTAATTTTTATACATAAAGTGGCGTGACAAATCGGGAAAAGTCGCTTTAAGTTATTTATTTTACCAAAACACCTCACGGATGGAAATTCACATGAAGATGTAAACATTAAATTTAATTTCATTTTCAAATACAGGAACACTTATCATCAATTCCAGAAAGAAGATATTATCAAAAGATTGGTATCAGATGAAAGAGTGAATTATCAGCTTTTTTTTTGCATCAAACTTTAATTTCATATGAACATAAAAATTGAGTGAATTGGACGATTCTCAAGGACGAGCAGGACATTACATTAAATACTGGGAAAGTTGTAGAATTTGACGTCAGAACCAGAAATTGTAGTATTTGCCAATATCACATAGGAAAAAATGAACCAAAGCCACCACATGAGTGTAATGTCAACTGGACAGGTATAGAATAATGATTAATTAATAGAAAGTAAGCGGCGGACTGTTCAACTTCAATATATGTATAGGGCCTTTGCTATTTTTCATATTTTTTATACTCCACCTAGAAGGGCATTATGTTTTACGGTCTCTCTGTCCTGCCTCAGGTAAAATTTTTGGTCAAGGTGATTTTTGATGAAGTTGAAGTCCCATCAACTTGAAACTTAGTACACATGTTCCCTATGATATGATACTCCTAATTTTAATGCTTATCATATTTTCAACCCAAATTTCATGATCCACTGAACCTACAAAATCATATAGTGCATTTTGGGCATCGGTAAAATATGGACACATTTTTGTTTTCTTTTAATGAGTTTTGATCACATTTAATAGTATATGGAAGTTTTACACTGTTCTTATCAAAGACAAGATTTCAAATAGTTTGGTATTTCTGAAATGTAAACACACATGGTTAAACACACTGAGGAGGTCATCTGTCATATTTTTAAAGAGAAATGTAACTTAAAATTATGGGATGAAGTATGTAAAGGGACGAATTGACACCTTGTAAAAAAAAACAAGTTGTCATATAGTTTCCCTCCCCGTCCTTAATTTTCCCTTGTAGTGGAAAGAGTTGAAAACTTTGAAAAATGTCTGTGTAACCTTTTTAATACGAATTGAAAGTGCTATTTGATTTAAAAGATGCATAATCTTGAATTTAGAAAGTTTTTTGTATAAAAATTCAACACCTTTGACCTGTTGTAAGTGTTGACAAAAAGGTCATGTAATGAAAGGTGTACATATATATGGTATAGGGATGTTAACAGTTACGTAATTTAACTTTCCCGTTCCCCATGTTCATGTTTACTGTAATACATGCCACTCATGGGAGTGTCCAAGTAATAATAAATTCCCAAAACGTTTGCCGTTTTTTAATGAAATAATAACAGTAAACAAAATTAAGTAAACAGATCCTTATCATTTAATATATCTGTAATTGACTCATTTTGAGGTATGCTAAGGACTATATTTACCTGACAAGACATTGGTTCCTTTCAGACTTTGGCCACAGATGAAACCAGTGACCATGTCTGTATATAGTCCTTGAGTACACCTCAAGACAAGTCAATAATTATAATGTAAATCATGTGTATAATGTAACTCTAATTTGTTAAATTGTTCACAGTATTACAAATTATTGGACACAATTACTTTATTTTTATTTTATATTGCAGGATCAAGCAAAGGTATGGGGCAAGACATGGCATGCTCAATGATCCAAAGGCTTGCTGGGGATGGATATACAGTCGGAACTTTACATGCTGATACATAATGATACTACTACTCAATCAAGACTACCTCGTATAATAATAAAAAAAAGATGATAAAACAAATGTGAAGGAAAATCTCACTTAACTTCTCTATGGTCTTTCAAAAAACTACAAACAGTTAAAGTCATCAAAAGTCACCCCCTACATAGTGAGGTGTTTTATGTATGCTATTTCAAAACACCAAAATAGTAAACAATCAATGAATACAGAACTCGCCTTTATAGTGCCACATATTTTTGGACACCATGAACAGTGCAGTCCAACTTGGTGTACATATGTTAAAGATCCAACTAAATTTAGGTAATTTATACCATGACATTGATCCCTGATAAAGTGATCATTTAATGTTTCAATACTGCAATATGTTTTTTACTAGTTCTAATTTCCTAGAGTTCAGTAAAGTATATATATATGTATACATGTAATTAACACAATTGTAGGGTTATGTCAACTATTGTCATCATTATGTATTGATCATCTATCCATCTTTGTCTTGGCCCATGTGATAATTTTCAAAACTTCTTTCTTCTAAAAGTACTGTGT
The DNA here is from genome assembly GCF_965363235.1 of Mytilus galloprovincialis. Taxonomy (NCBI): domain Eukaryota; kingdom Metazoa; phylum Mollusca; class Bivalvia; order Mytilida; family Mytilidae; genus Mytilus; species Mytilus galloprovincialis. Next base: position 111,842,599 of record NC_134840.1, on the reverse strand, counting down.
GGATTGCAAATAAACTTTAATGTTAAGAATTTAATTTTTCACATTTGATCACATGTCATATTAATATTTACTACAGTTAGATGTGTTTAGAACAAAAAAGATCATTAGACTGAATGACATTTTTAGAAATTTTTATAAGTGTAGAAAAAAAAACAGTGGCAGTGCAATCTCATTTTTTGTTTGTTTATATTACAGATTCAAACATTTAACCAATGGGAAAGCCCTTTCTGGAGACAAGCTGTGGGAAAAGCTGGACAAGTTAGCACAGAGTTATATTGAAAGAGCAGATAGGCTGTTAAACCTAGGGTCAACGCAGTCAAAAAAAAGTTTCAACAACGGTGTTGCTAGTTTTGCCCCAAAAAACAGGTATGCCTTACTATACTTTAGGATTTCTTTTGATTAAGGTCAAAATCTCAGCAACTGTCAACAAAAATGAAATAGAAGTTTGTGTTTGCACAAATTTTCCTTAGCTTCAATGTTGTAATTTAAAACATTCAAAGTAAAACAATTTCAGTTTTAAACAGACATTTTTGTAAGACACATAAAAATTGTCAGTGACACAGAATCTGGTATTCAAAAAATGTGTGGTAACTGTGATTTCAATACAATCTGTGGTGTTTAATGTCTAACTTTGTCTATACCAGCATTTCAATCAGCCCGATCATTCCATCGTTTCTATGACAGTTCGCATTATAAAAGATATACCATAGCTCTAACAATCCTAATCTTTCAACGACTCTCCGTAGACAAAAAGAAGACTACTGGATTAGACAATTGGGAACTGCAACACCGTATGGCTGCAATGACAAAAATGAGGGTATAGGTATTCTATCTAGTCCTTCGTGTAACTCAGTGAATGTGATGAATATTTTCAACTCGACTCCTCGACGTAGACGTAGTCATGGTCATCGTCATTATACATCACCTTCTCTGCATGATGTCTCTATTAATGAATTGCTGTCATTCATACAAAAGCCGTTAGGTATTCATCACATTCGCACGAAACTTTATTCATTACCTCTTTCAAAACTTCATTCTCTGTTCAATTTATGTTTGGAATCCACTGTTACAAACCCTCATTCAAACCTATACAAACTTCAAGCTATTATTTCGGATATTGCAAGTCACAGACTTTTCAAGCCAGTTCGCATTGGAAAAGATGAAAAAGAGAAAAGATCTTTTCTAAATCTTTCCTTTGCCAACAAAGGTCTCGATGGCGTCAACCTAGGCAATATCCTTCATCATAAATTAGTTCAATCAAAAATACCTCCTTATTTCAAAGACCAGTCTGTACCAATAATTTCTTATACCTATACCAAACCTATTGCAACTAAAATTTTCAATTACAAACGCGTTTTGCAGAATCTCGATATTGACGACTTCAAGTCTTAACCTCCTGATTGCACTTGTGCTAGTTCCCAATTCATATATAATCCTGCTGGCCATGTTATTACCGGTGACCTTAACATTGTTAATAACATTTCTCTACGAAATGTGTTATCGAAAGGCCCGAAATATCGTGAGCCTAAATCCATCAATTGGAAATACAACTTTAAAATTTTGATGAACTCAGTCGAGGATTATGCCAGGCAATGGGCTAAACGTGAAAAGGAAGACGTAGACACTCTATCCGAATGGATTAAGGCAGTGAGGTCGTTAATACAAATCAGAATCAAGAAACTGAATGAGTCCATCAATGCCCATGCTACGTCAATCTTTAAAGACCCAAATGTTGCTCCGGAGCACCTGAGATCACCCCTAGTTTTTGGTGGGGTTCGTGTTGTTTATTCTTTAGTTTTCTATGTTGTGTCGTGTGTACTATTGTTTTTCTGTTTGTCTTTTTTATTTTTAGCCATGGCGTTGTCAGTTTGTTTTAGATTTATGAGTTTGACTGTCCCTTTGGTATCTTTCGTCCCTCTTTTATCCGACCTCCATGATAAATATGTTATTGTCCCTGCAGACAAAGCCCCAAATAACATCGTTTTTGTCTGTAAAAGTCACTACATTAATTGCTTGATAAACGAATTAGGTATAGACAATTCACTTGGAAACTCAACATATACCCTCACGACACTTACCAAAGAGGAAAACTGGATAATCATAAGTCTGTTCTTTGTTCCTTTGGTATTTCAATCAAAGATGAAGAACTGGATCTTCCATCACTGTATTGGATACCTAAACTACATAAGTGTCCTTACAAACAACGGTATATTGCTGGGTCTTCCAAGTGCTCCACGAAACCTCTTTCTAAATCATTAACATCTATTTTATCAGCAATCAAAGACCGGCTTCAAAGTTATTGTGAAACTGCCTTTTCTAGAGGTGGCGTGAATCAGATGTGGATACTTAAAAATTCCAAAGATCTTTTAGAGTACATACAATCTAACTCTTTTTCATCTTGTAACAGTAATAAAACATTTTACTTTTCTACTCTTTACACAAGTATTCCACATTCTAAACTAAAAGACAAATTGAAAATGTTGGTATTACTTTGTTTCATAAAAAAGAATGGCCAACGTAGATACAAGTATCTCGTCTTAGGGAGGGATAAATCATACTTGGTAAAGAATCACTCTGATTCAAACAAAAAATTCTCTGAAACCGATATTATCAAATAAACTCATCATAGATACCAGGACTAAATTTATTATATACGCCAGACGCGCGTTTCGTCTACAAAAGACTCATCAGTGACGCTCGAATCCAAAAAAGTTTTGCCAAATACAGCTAAGGTACTATGCCTAAGGTAGAAAAGCCTTAGTTTTTCAAAAAAATCGAAAATTTGTAAACAGTAAATTTATAAATATAACCATATCAATGACAATTCATGTCAGCACAAAAAGTGCTGACTACTCTGGGCTTGTGATACCCTCGGGGAAATAAATCTCCACCAGCAGTGGTATCGACCCAGTGGTTGTAAATAAACTCATCATAGATACCAGGACTAAATTTAGTATATACGCCAGACGCGCGTTTCGTCTACAAAAGACTCATCAGTGACGCTCGAATCCAAAAAAGTTTTGCCAAATACAGCTAAGGTACTATGCCTAAGGTAGAAAAGCCTTAGTTTTTCAAAAAAATCTAAAATTTGTAAACAGTAAATTTATAAATATAACCATATCAATGACAATTCATGTCAGCACAAAAAGTGCTGACTACTGGGCTTGTGATACCCTCGGGGAAATAAATCTCCACCAGCAGTGGTATCGACCCAGTGGTTGTAAATAAACTCATCATAGATACCAGGACTAAATTTAGTATATACGCCAGACGCGCGTTTCGTCTACAAAAGACTCATCAGTGACGCTCGAATCAAAAAAAGTTTTGCCAAATACCGCTAAGGTACTATGCCTAAGGTAGAAAAGCCTTAGTTTTTCAAAAAAATCTAAAATTTGTAAACAGTAAATTTATAAATATAACCATATCAATGACAATTCATGTCAGCACAAAAAGTGCTGACTACTGGGCTTGTGATACCCTCGGGGAAATAAATCTCCACCAGCAGTGGTATCGACCCAGTGGTTGTAAATAAACTCATCATAGATACCAGGACTAAATTTAGTATATACGCCAGACGCGCGTTTCGTCTACAAAAGACTCATCAGTGACGCTCGAATCCAAAAAAGTTTTGCCAAATACAGCTAAGGTACTATGCCTAAGGTAGAAAAGCCTTAGTTTTTCAAAAAAATCTAAAATTTGTAAACAGTAAATTTATAAATATAACCATATCAATGACAATTCATGTCAGCACAAAAAGTGCTGACTACTGGGCTTGTGATACCCTCGGGGAAATAAATTCCACCAGCAAATGATATCAGACATGTTCCTCACGTCGTAACTACAATCCCCTTCCCTTTCATGAATGTGACCTACCGAATTAGACTATTTACCGGATTTGTAATCATATAAGCAACACGACGTGTGCCACATGTGGAGCAGGATCTGCTTACCCCTTCCGGAGCACCTGAGATCACCCCTAGTTTTTGGTGGGGTTCGTGTTGTTTATTCTTTAGTTTTCTATGTTGTGTCATGTGTACTATTGTTTTTCTGTTTGTCTTTTTCATTTTTAGCCATGGCGTTGTCAGTTTGTTTTAGATTTATGAGTTTGACTGTCCCTTTGGTATCTTTCGTCCCTCCTTTGTCATTAAAAATGGAAAAATAAATAAAAAATTTGTAAAATCATGTAAATGTCCTTGATGTTGTAGACCGTGACAGCTCCGAATTCAAGCTCATCTTAGTTCCTTTACCATTTTATGCATATGCTCCAAAGTTACGATCCACTAACTGTCGTTTTTCAGGACTAGCGAGAACAAAGAGACATATTTATGTTTTTTTAATCTTATGGAGCATAAACTATTTTGTTTGTATGTTGAACATTTATTTATGGGATTTTTTCAGGTTTTATGGAGGGACTAAATCATTGAAAACTAGGGTGTCTTCAGCTGTGATGCAAAAGAACGAAAGCTATGGTTGGTTAAGCAATGTACAAATGATGTAAATGTATTTAGAGGCTTTATTTATTATGTATTGTTAGTTTACACTAATTTTATTTGCTGAATTAAAGCAAAATGGATTAGACACAAGTAAATTATACTTATGAAGTCTTCGCCATAATACAATATAAAATTACAATAATAGTATAATATAATGGACATGCATATAAAGCAAACAGTTTATAGAATATAATACTAGCTTTTATTGGTAAAAAGAGGAGAGAAAGTAAAAAGAGAAAAAGAAAGTTTGAAAAGTCATATAATTCTGTGTAAAAATGTGGTTATTTCACTGCCCTGACGCCATACAACAATAGGTTTTGTCATGTCATTGGATCAAAACAAATTGTGAAAGATATAGCCCCTTACATTTTCTACCTTATTTTCAGAAGAAAAAAGGCCATTTGCCAATGTAATAAAAAGAATAACTAATACAAAAATTCAAATAGAGAAAAATATTCAACTCATGACCAAACAACACTGATAATTAACTCATGCACTACATACATTCGTTTGATGCGTAGTTATTCTATAATTAGATCTTTTTGAGATATTATTTTTTTTCAGATCTACTTTTTATAAGAACTTCTTTTTTCTCTACATTCTAAATTTTATGTCTATAAAGTAAATGAATCTTTCAAAATAGTTCAGGTTAGAACATTACATTCAAATGTCTTTATTCTTTTCAGGTGAATAAGAAGTCTCTACTCTCTCCTGGACATTTGACCATACTTCATGGAATTCGAAAGGATCGAAGGCGTAAACAGATTAGGAAAACACAGTCAACTACTAATTTCAAAAGAAAAAGACTCACAATAAAAGTAGGTCTTTTTTGGTGTTAGTCATCCAAGTCAAACAAATTATTCCATAATTATAAAAGCAATAAATAGAAACTCAGAGGAGGATCACCTCATTTTGTACTTTTATCCTAGCAATGGAAGTATGGAATATTTCTGTAAAAAGAAAAGTGAATGGAAATGGGGAATGTGTAAAATAGACACGAACCCAACAAGGTAGTGAAAATAGACATACATCCCAGGACAACCAATGGGTCTTCATGAACAGTGGGGAATCCTCATATCCAGGAGTAGCCTTAAGCCTTTAAGTTTATTAACATTTTAGTTGAAAACACACAGAGGGAGGATTCTCTGGCTCTTAATTTTGATTGGAAGGAGACATTTGTTCTAATGAACAAAAGTTTAACATTAATTGTTTCAACATAGAATAGCAATTGTTCTAAAGATCCCACTGTACATTTGCATCTGAATCACTTCTTCCATAATTGTTCTTAACTTTTTTTGTATTGTTTCTAGTCCAAGAAATTGAAAGATAATCAGCGAGAATCAGTGAAAGAGGGAGACACCTATGGAGGAGAAATAGAAGTGCAAGAATATATTGACACAGAAACTATCCCATCTAAGATGAAATTTGAAGGAGAAGAATCAGTAGTAGTTTTTGATTTAGAAACAACAGGTAAGTGTAAACAAACAAATTGAATTACAGATATAAGGCTAAAAAATGGCACACAAGACACATGATTCGCCTACTCATTAGTGATTTTTTAATCAAATATAGATGCTTGGAATAAGGTTACTATGACCTTAAAACTTACATTGTTATTGTAAGTAAGTGAAATAAGCTTACAATGTAATTGTAACTCAGTGAAATAGATGGAGATGGCATAACATAGAGCGTAGTTAACGTCCATTGTGTGGTATTTACAAAACTTGTATTGGGAATACTTCAATGATAGTCTTGGAATAAAGTGATATATTACTGATGTTTGTCGGGAGTTATGTCCCTTAGATCATGCAAAATAAAATTGACATGGATTACAGTTTGACAGCATACACTATAGGCGATGATTTAATTTTTGCTTCATTCCTGAGGAACTTGATTAAATTAAGTTAGATGAAAATTAAATCGCAATATAATGTTCCTGTGAAAATAGGGTGGACTGCTAAAATTAGAACCTGCTGAAATTGAAACATTTTTTCTTGTAATCAAGAAATTTGACTCCCATAAATTTGGATGCACTTTTCAAGAAGCCAAAAGTTTTCAAAGAGGCCACCATTTAATACTTGCTGCCGCTTAAATTTATAAAATGAATACAACAAAAACAGTATTTAAAGCAGAATTTAACCAACCTTGATATGGAACAAGTCATCTTACATTCCGGGAAAGATAAACTTTTAATTATTAAATAAATGCAGTTTTTGTTTATTTTTGTTCCAGGATCATCAAGGAAGTCTGATATAACTCAGCTGGCTGCATTTGATGGAACCACTGTATTTAAGTAGTATGTATCACCTAGGGAGGTTATTTCACCAAAGGTGTCAGAAATAACAGGATTGACTTTTGATTTTTCTTGTGACCAGATGTACCATCATGGTAAACCAGTTCTAAGCAGAGATATTCAGATTGTATTACTGGAATTTATTGATTTTATCAGCAAAAAGAAGAAACCCATTCTTTTCTTTCGGTCATAAAATTGCTTCGTTTGACATTCCCATATTGATGAACAAACTATGTCAGCACAGTCTGCTTTCGGAATTCATGTTACATATTTATGGGTGCATTGATACAATGAAATTGGCATAAAGGAAATTCAAAACTAAAGACATAGGAAACCATAAACAACAAACATTGGTCACAAAAGAATATGATCCTCACAATGCATGTGCTGATGTAAAAAGTCTTTTCCAACTTCTTGAGCACTTTGAATATTCAGAAAAGGATGTCTTTCCATTAAATGCAGCTTTGCTAACATATTCTTACATTCCATTGATAAGGGCCTCACACATAACTAAGCTAACAGCTAGACGATTAGCACACAGTGGACTTTGTCTGAAACATCTACAGTTAGCATTTAACATTCTATTTTGTTAGAGCATGGCCTTAATGCCAAAACAATCACATCTTTTACTAAATATTTTACATGTACTGAGGAATAACTTGTTATAGATGTAATACCACCAAATCATAGAAAGTTACATACGTTTGCATAGGACAATTTTATTGGTTAATATCCAGTGATGGTTAGTTTCTTATATGCAATGCAATGTACAGTGACATTTTTTTCTATAGTACTAGTACTGGACAGGATACTTAATTATGCTAAATATGATAAAAGAAGATGTGGTATGATTGCCAATGACATAACTCTCCACAAGAGAACAAAATGACACACAAAATTAACAACTATATTTCACTGTACCGCTTTCAACAATGAGCAAATCACATACCGCACAGTCAGCTATAAAAAGGCCCCAAAATGTCAATGTAAAACAATGCATAGGGGAAAACTAACGGTCTAGTTTATGTACAAAAAATTATCGAAAAACCAATATGTACATGTAACACATAAACAAACTTCAACCACTGAATTACAGGCTCCTGAATTAGAACAGGCACATACATTCAGAATGTGTCAGGGAAAGTATATTTTATTTGAAACAAAATAAAATTCTGTACAATTCTTTGAAAAATGCAAATTTAATAAAGACTGTAGGGGAAAATCAATGGTGCTATTACATCTATAGGTTACCACATTGTATTGGCATAGCCATTTTATGAACATAACATGGTAATCAAAATTGAGATTATGGCTAATCCTGATGGGTCCATATGAGTGCATGTTATTTTTTTTATTATTAGAGTCTTTGTGCACTCTGCATTATACCAAAGGCCAAATAAATTATATTCTTCAGCCCTATCAATGGAACTGAGATATATTTTCAATGCTAGGATGAGAAAAGTGGTTTTAAGTGCAAAATTGATAGGCATGGGAGATAAGTACAAATAACATTTAGAAAAGCAACAAAAACATATATTTTTTGTACCAAATGATACTAACAGAATAACATTTCTTTAATGCTAGCAAGGTTTTGTTAATAAAAACAACATTATTAAGTCTGTATCTTGAAAAAGGCTACCATTGTTGTGGAGAAATTAATTGTTTACTACATTCAATCTATAGAATTGAGGACCACTAAGAATAAAAATATACATTTTGCCACCACCTTTAAGTTAACAGTGATGAGTTGTCTGTTGTAATGTTGTCACTTTTTAGTCTGTCTGAAAACTACTTCCTAATTGCTGATACTTGTAACATTTAAGGTCGGATATTTTTTCTTACAGAAAATACTTGGCAGAATTAATGACTTCATTATTCATAATTGGCCATGACAGTGATCAGTTGAAACGTGTGGTTACTTTTTGGGTCTGTCCAATACCTTCTTCCTGTTGTCAATACTTTGAATTTTACAAGTGCGGGGTAGTCATAGCATTGTCATGTGTGCAACGTTTTGTCACCATAAGACCTGCAAACATTTTTTTTTTATATGGAAATGACCCTGTCTGTTTGTCTATTCCAGTTGCCCACATACTGTATTTAGGGAATTTTTTAATTCATTGGTGTTGCTTCATTGGTGTTTAGGCTCAAATTAAATCATTTTCACCTTGAAGTCTTTGTTCAGGGTCAACAAAGCTATGGTCACTATGGTGCATGACACATCTTCATGAATTGATTTACCTTCTTACAAAATATCAAAAGCGGAGGTTAGGCCTACATCAAAAGACAAAAGTTACAGTTCTAGAAAAAAAGAATCATTAAATTGACCTTGAGGTCAAAGTTCAAGGTCGAAAGTCACTATTCATTGTAGTAACACAACCTTTTGAGCTGAGCTACACGTATACCATATATCAATACCCTACATAAAAAGACAAAAATGTTACAACCAGGACCTGATCTGAACAGATGGACCTACGGACAGACTGATACCTAAAGGGCATCTTCTTTTTTTTTTTTTGCAGGTCCATGATAAGATTTTGTTTATTTTGAATGACTGACTGAACAAACTCCCTTTCACCATACTTTTTCTACAATTTGAATTACTGATTTATGACATTGTATCAATTAAATGGTATTTTAAGTAAATTTTCCAAATTTTGCCACTTTACTTCAATTATCAGTATAAGGTATAGACAATAAACGGGATAAGAAATGTATGTTCATATTAAGCTGAAACAATGCTTAGGTAAAGACCTTCAAAATGCTGGTATTTAAAAATAATCTAATGGGTGTTTTTTTGTACAGGGTCACATAATTTACATCATTGGCTCCTACAGAAGTGCTTATTTTCATCAAAATGTGTTATTTTTACCCCATTCACAGATTGTAACTGAAAGTAAAGCACACATCCAATTATTGTTATATGAAACTAATGTATTTTTATGATTATGTAGAAAAAAAATGTTTATAATGTAAAATTACCATGAAATTAGTGTTTTATTGGAAATTAGGCAAATCATCATTTAGGGGGGGGGGGGGGGGTTAACTCATGGTGAATTATCTCCCTTATTTACCATGTTTACCAAAAAAGTGGTCATAATACTTTCATATTTTGCTGAGGACATCCCAATCTTACAAAATGATAAATATTGTAGAAATCTATCGGGGGATTTTTTTTTAATGGTAATCTATTTGGGAATCGGAAATATAAACATTGTCAATAAGATGACACTTAATTTGACTTGGATAATTCCCCGAGGGGCTTCAATAATGGAGCATTTTTCAGGTGCAGATCAATAAATTTAAAAAGTTTGGGAACGACCATTTAACTTCAAGACGGTTGGTGGGGGTATGTTTTTTTTTTTCAAAAAACAATAATATTTGATCCCAAATTTGATGATAGAAATATTCTTATCGAGCAGATGACAATACAAAATCCGGATTTTCCTTATATCTTATAATTTTGAACCAAATAATTTGATTGATAGCGTTGAAAAACTAAAGGAAATTGTTCGCGCGATAACAAAATTATCACATTGACCAAAAAATATCCCCCTTTTTGAGGGTCAATTGTTGCTCCCATAGACTACGTTAGGGCTGATATTTGTGAATAGTATATGCATTTATAAAATATGTAGCTCTATTAGGGATCCTAAATCCGCCACTATTTACAAATAGCAAATTAAAGGAAACGGGATGTTTCTTGCATGAGGGGATAGTTCCGTATTTGTTATTTGTTATTACAATTTTCAAGTTACGGTACGATTATCAACTTTTCAATAGTTTTGGTTCTTATATTTACTTGACTTTCAAATATTTGTTTTTGTGCGTTTCGCAGGTAAATACTTAACTTACATTACAATTCAGCGGTTAAATGGCTACGTTTTTCGACAGCAACATTGGTGTATGACCAAAACGGCAAAATCCATAGCGTAGAGAATATGACACTCTCTTTACACACCCCATTTTGGCTGGAAGTACTTGTAGTTTGCTCAAAATTAATTGTCGTACGATAAATTAAAAATTAGGAACTATCAAATTGATGTAAAAATATCCCCTTTCCTTAAAGTAGCTATTTAAAACTATATGCGGAGTTGGAGGGCCACCGACCCCTAACGGAGCTACATATGATAAATGCATATCCTTTTTACAAGCATCGGTCCTAACGTTTTCTCACTAGGCCCCATGCCACATCTTAAAATTCATGGATCTGCACCTGAAAAATGAACCATCTTTGAAGCCCCTCGTGAATGTATCAAAGTCAAATATAGTGTCACCTTAGTAACAATATTTGTATTTCCAAAATAGATTACCATCTCGATTGGTCACTTCAACTTGATCCTATGTTTATCGTTGATATGAACTTTTAGATTTGTTTTCAAATTACCATTTCAAAATGCCGACACCTACAAATGGACAGATGAGGGCTTAGTGTACAGCGGTAACTATTACAAAAATATACAGGCTTAATGTTTCCGGTTAATGTTTACTGGTATATGGTATGAATGTGAAAAAAAAATTCAACCTTCAAGCTACTTATTATATTTTATCTTACTCTTAAATTCAGCGTGTATAGCGGATAGTATCATCAAACAGATATCAACAACTTCTAACGTTCGTGGATAGCAGAACGTTTATTGCGACACCATACATTCAGTATTTCTTCCGTATCAATACCTTAAACTTGAGTCAATTATAAAAGGCAATACATGATCGTCACGTTCAATCGATAAAAAATTAAAACAAAACGTTAAAAATTGCATGTGTCCGAAGCGCCTTTCGGGATCTACCTTTCAGTTCAAGCACACTCAACGCCGAATATTTGAAGGCCAACAACTTATAAAGAATCGAAATAGTTGATTGAAATCTAAACCACAAAGTTGAGATAATACACTTGAAGTTCAGTAGAAATATATACATACTCAATCCTACCATACTACTTGGCAAACTGCGAGTTCGTCAGTATTCAATGTTACTCCTAATGATGGCTGTTGGTAAAACCAATTGTTCTGAAGTATTCGTTTCGTTTCGCTTTTATTCCGTTTTGTAGTTTACAGGTACCCCTCTATTCACCCCTTTTCTATTTTTGATATTTTAATAAAAAATTCTAAAAAAAATATTTAAAAAGCAAAATAATCAAAACTGCACGTTAAGTTTAGTACTTTTAGGTTTGATAATATATCTAAACTAACAAATATAAAAACGTAATTTACAATTTTGAAATTTTAAGGTAGATTGATAGTATACCGCCATCTTGGATTGTACAATCCCAGTACAAATTCAGTTTAGTTATTTGCCAAAATATGCAAATTTGGAGACACATTTGCAATATAATGGTTAGACTATTATTTATATTCAGAAAAATTGATGATTTATTTATATTCAGAAAAATTGATGATTTATCTATATTCAGAAAAAATGATGATTTATTTATATTCAGAAACATTGATGATTTATTGTAAAATTCAAAATATTTAAACAAATATAATTTTTTGGGGTTTTTTAGAATCATTTTTTCAAATGAGCCATTTAAGGGGAGATAACTCTTTGAGTAAGAATTTATACTGGACTAATAGAGAATTTTTTTATTTTCACTTGTAGCAAAAAAACAAGTTCGGTGACATCATTTTTTCTTTTTCTTTTCTTTAACCATATAATAAAACCTATCTTCTCCCTATTTATTTCAAAATTCTATTTCATAGATTTTTTTTTTTAAATTGCTAAGTGTTACACGGACCCTTAAGCTGCCGATATATACTATCATTCATAAGAATATTATCAATCATTGATGTCGTATTAATAAATGTGTCATCTGGCCCTTTATGTTAATTTTTTTCACCCGAAAAAAACAATTGATTTCTTTTAACAAATTTCTTTAGCTCCGAAGATTTGTACATAAATTATCTTTCTCAAAACAACTGGCATTTGAATTCCTGATTTTTTTATTATTTATATTATATATTAACTTTTATATTATATAATAATTATTTAAAAACACATTGAGCTTACACATAGCCCGGATATACGGTTCCGTACCGAAACCGGTGATAACACCAAATCGTACATTATAAAAATTACATTTTTCTTTAGGAATTATAATATTTTTATGCTTTGAAGGAAATTTCAGGTTCTTTGTGCTCTTATCAGACTTCTTTAGGGTCCCTAGTCCCAAAAGAGGTCCTCTGTGGTGTTTTTAGAGACCCCAATAAGTGGCAAAACATTTCTCCACAGTCTCTAACTTTTACCTGGATGGCTGCATGCGCCTAATAAAGCTTATTTGTTTAGCAAACTATTGCGTGAATAATGTATGAAATATAACATCTAATTAAATAATACTGACTCATTAGTGTGTAAAAGTTACATTATTAGACACTTATATATACATTGTATATATATATGTAAAAGAATTACTCAAACCGTATAAATAAATTTACTGATTCAAGTAATATTTTTTTTCTAGAAATTACTCGCCATAAGTAAAAATTTGACTTTAATAACATTTTGCCTATTGTAAGAACGATAAACGATGTATGACTTGTCCAGATTTAATAGAAGAAAGGTCTATCTATTTCAAAAATTGAAAGCATTTTACAGTTAAACATACTTGTCTTGTAAAAGTTCAAACGTCATCTATTCTCATATGTTCAAATTGTGAAGTTCTCTCTGTTTTAGAGACAAAAAACGAGCTGCAGACTAGAATGCATTTACATAGACAGCAAACCAACCATGAAGATTTAACAATCATCAGGGCTTACGATCATTTCCATCGTTGTTCTAATGGACGATTTAAAATATTTCCATTGTACATGGTCAATCGTCAAAATGATTTTCTTCGTAGGAAGAAAGAAGAATTATTCATAAACATTCTCAACCCGGGATTTAATGATAAATAATATTCTAATTTTAACGTAACATTTTAAAGACTTAAAGTGACATTAGTAGTCTCCCTTGTATTTGTTAACGTTATACTATTGTTAACACTCAAAAAAAATAATTACTTTAATTTACTTAAAACAAGTATTTAATTTACTCAAATTAAGAAAAAAACCAAAGTAAAAATGTTTGTCAAAAAATAAGTAATTCCTAGTAATGCCAAGTAATTGTAAGTAATTACCTAGTAATTAAATTTAAGTAATTTTTCAATGTATCTTAAGTAATTCTTTTAATGAATACTTAAGTAATTTCTTTCCTATATACTAAGTAAGTCTTTTTATTATAGTAAGTAATTCATTTAATACACTTTAAGTATTTCTTTTAATTATAGTAAGTAATTCATTTAATACACCTTAAATGGATATCTACGAGAAAACCATGCAAAATCAAAAAAAAAAATTATGAAAGGGGTTGTGGAATTTTCAACTGATTTTGGGTTCCTAGTAAAGTATTAAGTACATCTAATAGTTCTATGGTTTAAAAATGACAATTTATCTCAAATTATGTGAATACAGGGCAATTCTAGTTTAGTACCAAATTTGCTGGAAAATGTTGTTGAAAATGGACATTTTTGGGTTTTTTTTATTGAACAGTTTAAAGTATCATATGACAAAAAAAAATTCAACCTTTATTTTTGTTTTAATTTTTATTGACATAATTGTGTTTTTTTAAAATTTAAATTCAGCCTGTACTGAAAATGTCCATAAAACCTCAAAAGTCACTCAAATTGAAAAAATATTTTGTTTAACGTTATGGTTCACTACAAATTAGTATTCATTAACGGGATTTTGGTTTCAAATTGATATAAGCTTATTTGAATAAAAGATGAAAAACAGAAAAATAGAGCTAAAATTATCTCCCTTTGTAAAACTCTTCACAATAAGAGGTAGATTTAGTGTCAATAACAGAAGGAGGGAAATCAACAAATGTGCAGAAGGATAGGAAATAATGGTATTTTTGATGAATATGGTGTAGCCAAAAACTTATTTTTTATTGAAAAAGTGTAACAAAGACATAGCAAACCATGCCACTGGGATAAGTCTGATCCTGAACAGATAGTCTAGACATGACACATGAGGATAGACTATCACTATCATGTCTAGGTTTCAGACTCGCATTTTCAAATGCATATGCTGCAAACATGGACAGGAGTTGGATTGCAGTAGACAAGAAGACAAAATGAGTTGCTGCCATCCTTTCATGACCCTTCCAAATCTAGCAACGGAAATTCCAAAGCAAAACTTTCAGTTTCAATTGGTTCTGGTAAGTTTGTTATTTTTTTTGTGGTTAGAAAAAGCAATTTGACACCATAAAAAGACCTACTGTGGAAACATCACATTAACACATAAACATAGGAAGAAGAGCATAGACCATTTCTCTTTGGGGAAAAAAGGGGGGGGGGGGGGGTATTTACATAATTTTCTTGAAGCAAACACTAATTTAATTTTCATTGACATACATTTCTAATGATTTAAAATTCTTCTGAAACAAAAAGATTTATGTGTCTGCCTTCTAAATTTTAATAGAAAAACTTTTTTCCTTCTCAGTCTCTCAAGAAATCTATAATAATCATGATAAAATATACAAAGCCCTCCGGTATCAGGTCTGTTCGCACTGAGTTTGTTTGCCAAATTGTCAATAGAGTTCATTGACTCTGTTTTTTTCTCCTAATTTAAAAAGAATGGTTGCTTCAAATTCTTTTTTTTTTTAAATACAACCCATTGAAATAGAAAACATTCAGTAGATAGATATAGGAAGATGTGGTATGAGTGCCAATGAGACAACTATCCATCCAAATAACAATTTATAAAAGTAAACCATTATAGGTCAATGTACGGCCTTCAACACAGAGCCTTGGCTCACACGGAACAACAAGCTATAAACATGATAAAGGACCTCTAAATTACTAGTGTAAAACCCTTCGAACAGGAAAATCAATTGTCTAATCTATATAAAAAAAGGAGAAACGAGAAACACGTGCAAATTACATAAACATACGAAAACTACTGTACATTTATGCCAACTAAAAAGTATGTGTGTTAACCGCACTACCCTTACCTACCTTTATTTTTATCCCTACCCTAAAGATTTTTGTGACAGGTTTTGATTAAGCACTGTTAAAGTCACAATATAGCTCCCAAAGAGTTGTGAATTTCCTGTCTTTATTCATTCCTTTACCAGTACTTCATGTACATTGTACAATGCAGCTAGATTGATACAATATATGGTTCTCAAACTCAAAAAAATGTTTTACAGACTATGAGCTGGGTTTTTTTCTCTCTATAAATTGGTTACTGTTAGACTTTTTCTTTACATTTCCTTAGTGCAGGTCATGTACCACAGTTATAAACATGGAAAGAGAACTTGTACATATCTTTACTGTTTACTTCTATCGTTAATAAAATAGAAGCTGAATAGAATATGCTTAAAATGTATTCCAAATTAAAGGGCCCAGAAGGGGCAACATGAGATTATAACATTACAGATTACTCAGATAAAACAAATTCAAAATAACAATATTGAAGGAATGAATTACTTGATAATGTGATTGATATCATAGCATTTATGACATTTACACAAATTAAATATCATATCTACAAAACCTTTTTTTCAATGAACGAAGTCATTATGTTAAGCCAACTTAATGTACAATGTACATGTAGATGTAACTCACTGTACTGATCATGCAAAAGTACAAATATACAATATTTTATTTCTTATAAACAGGTTGATGTTATGGATGGAAAAGCACAAAAATAATGTTAAAATGAAAGCAGATATGATAGGAGATCATATAGGTAAATATACATATGATATATTTGATAAAAAAATAATGAATCAAACAAGTCATAACAATAGACTGCTAAAAAGACAGCAAATAAGACATGTGTTGTTGCATTATTTGTGAAATATAATCATATATAGAATTGGAAATTGACCAGTTACATTTATTATTGTAAAAACATGATAAATAATCAAAAGATTAGATTAACCCTTCAATTTTAAAAGTTCAATCTGGTAAACAAAAAGTAAAAAATAACACACAGAACACTCAAATTATTATTTTATGATCAATTAAGGGCCATATCAGTACAATTTACACAACAAAATTTTCATTACTCATCATTGGAATTGTTCTCTTTATAAGAATTAAACCTAGAAAAAAATATGTGTTCTTGTCAGCTTGACACTGAGATCCTCATTTATAGTATACATGCATTTATGGTAAACCTGAAGACTACATTTGTATTTTTCATTTTTGAAAAAAACACTTTTACCATTATTACAGCTATTTTCCTAATGTGTGTAGAGTAAAACTTTGGTAGGTTTGCTTGCTCTGTTTGTATAAATATTGATTCAAGCTTTGTAATTAAGGTTGACATTTTCAAACAATAAATATAGGCATATTTGAACCTTTATGGAGTACTTTAAAATTTGATTAGACGTCATATCAATTGCAATTGTACAATATACAAACAAACCATGCAAGCTAACAGAAGTCTTAGATTTACATGCCATAGGAAATTAGCTGTAAAATTAATTATATATTTGTTTCCAATGCTTATTGTTTTACCAATTTCAAATGTTTTGGCTTGTTTTAAATTGGTCTATATCAGCTATAGGGTCAAAAGGGTCCAAAGTTAAACTTGTTTTCATAAAACAATTGAATAATTGGTGTTCTTTGATATTATGCAAAATTAAACGGTGTATTGTACTTTTTGGGGTTAAATACTTCTTATATGTTTAGATTTTTATTATTCGTTTTCAAATTGCAAAAAAGATCACGGGGGCAAAAAACCTTTGTTAGTTTATTAAAATATTATTGAAGTTTTTTTTTCTATGCTAAATGTTATCATGCATTTAGCATGTTTAGATTTATGATTTGGGCTCAGTTCTCAAGTTGATTCAAATTGGGGTCCAAACTTAAACTTTGTTTAAATTCATTAAAAATTGCATATATGGGGTTCTTTGATATGATAAATTTAATCATGTCTTTTAGACTTTACATTTTGGATATTGGCACAAGTCCAATTTCAAAATCAGTAGTTCTTTTACCACAATTAATCTGTGTCAGAAACCTACATGCATGATGTGTCTAATAATTCATCACAATCCAAATTCTGAACTGTATCATGTGAATCAAGTTTGAATGTGTCTATATAGTGTCCCCCACTCCCCAACCTGATGAAGGTGCAATCTCTGCATTTGTAATAGAATGTACCCTTGAGCTGTTTTATTCTCATTGTTGAAGGTTGTACAGAGGCATTACATTCATTTTATTTGAACTTTTGTGGATATTTGTCTCATTTGCAATCAATACTCATCTCCCTATTTTTGTATTGTCATAACGTCATAAAAACAAGATGAAATCTGCAAAATTAACTTCATTAAAATTAAGCTTGCTGCAGCTTGGAATAAGAAAAAAATCAAATTTGGGTCCATTTTTAGCTAGTATACTTTATGTCTTATTCTATGTACTGGAATGTCAGAGTTGTGATAATCGAAACACATTTTACACTATGACCGAGTTAATAATTAATTTATGTTTAGGAAATTTCAATCATTTAATAGATAACAATTGTTTTTTTATTATTTTTTACAGACATTTGGTTATCCAAAAATAACTGGAGTTCTTGAAAGAAGACTGATTGCTGAGACACATTGTTGTTGATAAACATGTTTATGATGAAGAAAAACTTAGATAATATTACTGATACTTGAAAAAGGCTCTGATCTGTCTTTGATTTTTCCTGTTGATGTTAAAAAATTGCAAGCTCAAATAAAAATAAATTGAAATGGAACTCATATGCTTTGAAAAAAGGGTAAAAACGGCAATGTGAATCTCGCTGAAGTCTTGAAAACCACCAGGTCAATACACAGTTGCAACACAAATGAGAAGAGAAAGATATTTGCTAGGAAATAGAATGTTCTCACTGTCTCACCATCAGCAAGGCTTTCTCATCAGCGAATAAGAAGTCTAAAATTACTTCTGTATTAAAAAGTCATCAGTATTGAAGACAATCAAGAAGATTACGAATGTACTTGGCCATTTGATAAACATAATAATATTTTCATATTAGGTCAACCTGAACATGTCAGCAAAGTTTCATCAAAATCAAACAACTTTGCATGGAGCATCATCTGCATGATTTTCCCATAGCTGTCCATTTAAGTATTTCTTTTAATTATAGTAAGTAATTCTTTTAATAAAAGTAAGTAATTCTTTTAATAAAAGTAAGTATTTCTTTTCATTAAAGTAAGTAATTCTGTTAATACACATTAAGTATTTCTTTTAATGATAGTAAGTAATTCTTACAATACATATTGATTATTATTATATTATTTATTTCTGTTTGAGAAATTTATGAAATCTATGCATTTCAGTAAATGCATCTATAAATAAACTCTAAAATACCCTAAATACCTATCGTTGCCATGGATACCAGCAGTGTAAGGGCTTTCAACTTGCATGACTTTCATATTAGGTCAACCTGAACATGTCAGCAAAGTTTCATCAAAATCAAACAACTTCGCATGGAGCATCATCTGCATGGTTTTCTCATAGATATCCATTTAAGTATTTCTTTTAATTATAGTAAGTAATTCTTTTAATAAAAGTAAGTAATTCTTTTAATAAAAGTAAGTAATTCTTTTAATAAAAGTAAGTATTTCTTTTCATTAAAGTAAGTAATTCTTTTAATACACATTAAGTATTTCTTTTAATGATAGTAAGTAATTCTTTTAATATTTATTGAGTTATTCTTTACACATTAATTATATATATATATTTATAATATATTTATAGATTAAAATAAAAATTCTACACTGTTTTATTATAAATGCATATAATTTGAAATAGTAACATACCTTTTTAAACTTTTTATACTATATCCTTTGTTATAATCCATTTCTCTTGTTTGTTGTAAGTTAACATAGGCTACCTCCCTAGCAACTCTTTGTGTTACATTTTCATTTGATTGAATTAGTACACAAAGAGTAGCCGGAAACATGAAAACCCACAAAGTGTCCTTTTTGTAGGGTTCTCCTTTCCTTTCATGTGTGTAACTCGTGTAAGTATTTCAACAAACTCTGTAAACTTTTGTTCAAATTCAAAACTGAATGAGCTCCAGCCAATTTTCAAGAAGATATCATCAAAAAATTGGTATCAGATGAAAGAGTGAATTATCAGCTTTTTTTTGCATCAAACTCTAATTTCATATGAACATACAATTTGAGTGAATTGGACGATTCTTAAATGTATGTAATATTTTCTTAATCCCACTGTCTGTCAAAGTATATTACAATTCTTATATATATCATCAATAGTACATTTTCACAAAAAATAGTGAAACTAACATTACTTAAGAAGTATTGATATATTAAAGGTTGATAGAACATACAAATCAACTTTTACAAGCCTTTTTATAAAACGCATCACATAGCAGTATTACTTCTCAATTTTCACTACAATAAGTCATGTAACGCTCCCTTTTCCAATTTCCCCCGGTCAAATGAAATTCAATGAATTTAATATGCATTTTCTTAAGTTTTATAAATAAGAATATATATTTGTATCAATAGTTGTGTCTATGTGCTTAAATAAGTACATATTCTAACGTTTAATAACTTTTGAGGTGCTTTTATTCTTTTTTATGGAAAACCCTAATTTTAATCCACATTAGAACACATCCGAAAAATTCAGGAAAATTATTGTCGGTGCTAATTCTATTAAATAAGAACGAGTAACGTAGCTTAGGTTGTGTTATTAAGTGTTTACATGTCCAAGAAGAAATCATTTCGATGTATTTGAATTAGGGGGAAAACATGCGTGTAACGACGAATCAACTTTTGTTAAAACACGCTCCATGTCATTATTATGACTGGTTAAAATGTCTACTCTGGAGACAACAGTTATACAACAAGTTAAGCAAATAAGGCACACCGAGTTATTTTAGCGTGCCGATATTGTTTAAATGAAGCAAATTATCAGGCAGGTCATTCAGAGTTGAGTTTACTCTTCGAAAATAACTTCAAGGAAAAGCTGCTTCAACATTCAGCATACATTGTTCACTACTTGATGAAATTAGAAATAATTTGCTACTGATGCTTCAAATTATTCGGGGCATGATGTTGCTTTTCAAATACTAATAGAAAGTCTACATGATAATCTGTTTGCGAAAGAAAGAAAAAAACATTGTCGTTGTCGTATTGTTTGCAAGTTACATTAATTTACAGATATTTCATTTTGCGAAAGAAAAAAAATTGTAAAAAGCTGTTTACGACCGTTCGAAATTTCAAATTATTTACAATGTGATATGTCTTTTGTAGACGAAACGCGCGTCTGGCGTATGTGCTAAATTTAGTCCTGGTATCTATGATGAGTTTATTCCAACCTCCCTGATAAATAGTTTGCCTGGTTAGTAGATGACAATTATTTTCATATGGATAGTCATTATAATGCACTCTCATATGATACTGAACGGAAATGTATACTTAAGCTGAGTGTGTGATATCCTTTATGAAAAACTAGAACAACCCGGGTCAAATAGATGATATTAATATTGTCCAAAGTCTTAAGGTACAACGGTTATAGATATTTGACCAATGACTGCTTTAAAACATATCCAAATATGTGGTAAGATTGGCAATATGACAAATCTCAACAAGAGACAAACAATTACACAAACATACATTTACAACTATAGGTCACCGTACGGTCTTCAAAAATACGCAAAGCCCATACCGCATAGTAAGTAAAAAGGGCCTGAATTAAAAAGATGTAGAATGATTCAAGCGAGAAATACAACAGCCTAATTAATATACAAAATAATAAACGAACACCAAAAATGTAACACAGCAACAAATGACAACCACTGAATAACAGGCTCCTGACTTGGGACGGCAATACACAGAATGTGGCGATGTTAAACATGTCAGCTCTCAAACCTCCCCTTACATCCGATATTGGTGTATATAAAAAGAAGACGTGGTATGATTGCCAATGAGATAACTCTCCACTAGGGACCAAATGACACAGAACTTTACAACTATAGGTTACTTTAAGACCTTAAACAATGATCAAATCCCATACCGCATAGTCAGCTATAAAAGGCATCAAAGTCATTGAATGCAGATCAATGCACCTAAAAATAAACATGGGTTGATAAGATGTGTAGGTACATTGTAACCATGCACTATCGCACTACAATGATTTTGATTTGCAAGACCATCACGAAATATTTCTAGCGGTATTGTTGCAAAATCTATAGACTGTGAAGCAATTTTGTACATGATATGTAAGTGAATAAAGAGGCAGATAGAAGAATAAATTTTTCGCCTCTATTTGCCAATGATCATTGATTGAACATTTAGTCCAGGGTTTGCATCATATTAAAATCAAGACATTTACGTATTATTTCTAATAAAGTCTTTTCCTCAGATGTCTTCAACCAAAGTCACCAGACTGTTATTACCTATTCACGACTTGTGCAACTTTTCATTAAAATCTATTGGACCCTTGATGTCTAGCACACCAACAGCAGCTCGCGCTCTGACAGGATTCGACACGTCTTCTCTAATCGAAATTGGCAAAAGAAGACAATTACAAGGGGTCGAAAAAAAGATGCATGTATATAAATGTGTTATTCTAACTGGTTCTTGTATTGACACATATGTTCACCGTGGATCAAAATGACCCCAGAAGCAATGGTCCATCAGTACATGGTGATATGAATAAACTTATGAGTATTGTCGACGCCATAAAATGACATCCACGTTTTTTTCTAGTATTCCGTTATCGTTTCAAATTGATGTTCATATTGATGTCTAGTGTTAGTGTATAGTGATTATACATAGACAGCAACTTTTGACGAGTAATATCTCTATGAATATTGTTCACATATATATTGGGCTGTCAAGTCTACTAAATATTCCACTGTTTATAGATATAAGAAGATGTGGTATAAGACAACTCTCCATCCAGGTCATAATTTGTAAACGTTAACCATTATAAGTCAAAGTACGGTCTTCAACACGCATTGGCTCACACCGAACAGTAAGGGCCCAAAAAATCTACCAGTGTAAAACCATTTAAATGGGAAAACCTTTACAACGGTCTAATATAAATAAAAACTAGAAACGAGAAATATTTATGAAGCACATCAACCAACGAAAACCATGTCTGTCGTTTTTTTGTATAAAAAAGGGGGTTCACATCTTTTCAATATACTATTGCTTTAGTACTGATTTATTTATGAAAATAAAAACAAACTTTATATACTATAGTGACATGAATTCGAACATGAAGATTAATTTTTATAGTTCTAACATTCTTTTAAGTTAAATAATCAGCCAAGAATTTCACTATTTTTTTCATTACACCATGGACCGCGTGTTAACTTTACAGTTTTTATTTCTCTTCTGGCATTTCAACAAAACTTCCCCAAAATATCTTTATATGTGGCCATATACTATTGCATAAATATTCCTACAGCATGCTTCCATAGAAAACAATCTCAGTTAACATGAGAGAAATTGTCCAAAAAGTTTAAAATTTGCGATTTTTAAAAAAAATCCCCATTTTTGACTTTTAAATGCAGTTTTCTAAAATCTGCATCACTTTTGAAGTCTGTGACATGCCTTAATCAAAGGATATTGTATTAATCTACGAAATAAAACCAATATTAACCATGAGATATTTCGGTCCATGAAATTTTCAAGTTTACCGTATTTGTCACCGTCTGATATAGATATATGGACAAAGAAATTATCAAAAGAATCATTGTCGGACTTTGGTAAATGTTTGGTAAATACACTTGCAATGCTTAGACAACTAAGTTGCGAAATACTGATACAGACAAAATATGCTTAAGGTAGTTCGGGGGTTTAAATTTTCGCGCCGTCTGCGCATAAAGTTGCGCAATGATATCGTAAGTGATGTACATTGTCGTAATTTTCCATAACAATAAAATATGATCATTTAAATAATCTTTTTTATTCAAATACATTGAGAAAGAGTTGAATAACTTTTAAATGCAATTTTAAAACTTTATAAAATTAATTGTAACAATTGTCATTGTTGAAATAGTACTTCCGTTCTAAAAATAAATATGGAGCATGTTTTTGACGTAGGAGAAGAATGAAGAGAGAATAACTCATATTTATCGAACATGTGAACTGCTTTTCATGAATACTGTAATGCAGATCGAAATTATAGATAACGATCTTCATTTTGGTAGCTTATGAAGCAGTTTCACCCTTGTCTTACACTAGAAAAGGTCCGACAAACATGCGAAAGATGATGTAAACAAATCATGAAAAGGGGGAAATTTAAACTGAAATTAAGTACTAATGAATTGAATATACATGCTCAAAGAGCGATTCACAACCACTGAAAAATAATATGTAAGCGTAAAATTAGGGGAAATAATTTCAAAACAATATCCGTGTCGAACAACAAAACAATGACACACTCCCCCTTTTTCAGGCTGAAAATTAATTATACATGTAACCATAGGCATAGCTCATGGTACTTTTATCTTGTAATAGATTTGAAAATTTGTGGACCTGAGAAATATGTCATCTGCATAGGGTTCAGACCATTTGGGTTTCTGGGAGAAAAGGTCATGATTCATGAAAGTAGGGGGTTTATATAATTACATGTATCTGCAAACAGAATTGTCTTGTTGTAAACCTCGAGTATTCGAATGTGAACGCAGCTGATTTTCCCGGATTCCAGTTGTAACATTTTTGGTTAAGCATGCACACTTAAAATTTAGACATGTTAGAAGATATCCATGATATCCCATCTATATAAAAAAGATGTGGTATGATTGCCAATGAGACAACTTCAATGTATCCAAAAGAGACCAAAATGGCACAGACATTAACAGCTATAGGTCACTGTACGACCTTCAACAATGAGCAAAGCCCAAACCGCATATATAGTCAGCAATGAAAGGCCCAGATTTGACAATGTATAACAATTCAAACAAGAAAACAAGAAAACTAACAGCCTTATTTGTATAAACATGATAAAAAAATGAACGAAAAACAAATATGTAACGCATAAACAAATGACAACCACTGGATTACAGGCTCCTTACTTGGGACAGACACATACATAAATAATGTATGAATGTGGCAGGGTTAAACATGTTAGCGGGATCTAGACTCTATAAATTATTTTTTAAAAATGAATCATTTCACAAAACTACCTTTCTTACCTATGGTCTGGATTGAGGGTCCTTCATTTCATTCCTTTCTAATTCTTTATACCATTTATCTCTATCTATTTTTGATTTTTTTCCATTTTTCTGTACTTCTTATAATTTAACACCCCGTTTTTCTTCATTGTTACATGTATGTCTATTTTCTTTATTTACAAATGTATTGTGAACATTACATGCATTATTCTATATTCTTTAAAACTTTTCCTGACCCTCCTATAATATATTTGATCCTACAGAACCTTCATGAAAGAAAAACAAAACTTTTACTACCTAAACAGGAAAAGCGGTCTTGTCATAAAATGATTTTTTTCTAAATTTAAAAGCTTGTTACATGTTGTAGGTCTCTACACTCTACATGTATTTCTATAACATGTTGAAGACATTAAATGCAAACTTTTAAAAATTATATTTACCTGCGCTAAGTGGGTTTCATATTCTCTTGATGGCTTCAGACATTTTTTAACCTTTTTCAGCTGGTCCATTCATGACCAAAAGTTACAGTATAATTTCAACTCTTAAAATACTTTCCTCTTTGAGGCATATTTTTTAAAGGTGTATGAAAAAAATTTCAAGATATGTAATGTTCACACAAGAGTCTTTATTTTGTAAATAAAGATAAAATCAAAGGATAATAAATTATCTATGTTCCTACAGTATGTAATAGGATAGTAGGAACTAACCGATCTTAACCAACTTTGTGTGACCAGAGCTTACTAAATTAAAAGCCTACGGACAAAGTTCATGGCAATCATAAGATATATATTATTAGACAAAATGTTTTTAAAGACTAATTTGATGTACATGTATCAGACATGTCTAATGTATAAAAATTATTCAAAAGTCAAAATTATAAAAATGTACGAGTATGAGCCATTTAGCATGTTTAGTAGGTTTTTAATGAAAAGGGGGGGTTGCTTCTATGAAGAGGTGATATTTTCCAGCAATTTAAAACGTCGTGAATGTTTTTGTTGAATAAATAATCCCAGTGGCGGATCAAGAATTTTTCATCAGTAGGGGCTCACTGACTGCTTAAGAGGGGACCCGCTCAGGTCATGCTCCAGTGATTCCCTATATATTATTAACAAAATTTTTCCCAGGGCCACCTCTGAATCCTACCATATGTTTAAAATATACTTTAAATGGAAAGGAAATTACAAATGGCATAGTATATTGCATGTTATAATTTAATAGTACATTATGTATTAAAAAGTCTTAGGCCAAAAACACTTGAAATAATTCAGGGTCAATTTAGGTCCCTAGCACATACATTGTATTTACATTTAAAAATGAATACTACAGCTGTAGTTATTTAAATTTGCTTATTTGAGGGCTGATTTCTACTGGATGTAATTTTAATCTCAAGAGGCATACATGTATATTTGAACCACTTACTATCTAACAGAAGAAAAGAAAAATAACATGTGAAATACAGCAGTTACAAAAAATATTGTAAAATGCGAATATACTGAAATCTTTAATTTTTTGACAGACTTTATGTACATACAAACCTCATCACATTTTTCTTGCTCTATAAAGTTTGTAAGACAAGGATCCTGACTATTCATACAACTCATTCTGCAAATGTATCTGTGATAATCTACTTTTCACTAGATTCAGAGTTCACAAATGAATAATACAAATTGACAAAACCCATATGTTGTACCAATTTACACCTCTGTCCCAGGTTAAGGGGAAGGGTTGTCACCTTCAAATAATTGGTGAAACACCTAATTAACAGACAACTCTGTCTGGATATTTATAGACATTTAAAATAAACAGCTGATATGACAATAGTTAAAACTTGATGGTGAATATAATTCAATCTACACCAATTTAATTGGATAAAGGGTGTAGAGGGGAAGGGGTTGATTTGTAAAGTAATTTTTTTTTTGTAATTTTAATAAATTTTGGTAACTAAAAATCACCAGACAAATTCTTGAACTGAGTTTATTATGAAATAGTCCATTCATATTAAAAAAGTAAACCAACATTTTTTTTCAATGTGGCCCCACATCATGAATATGATAGACTCAGAAAGAAGTCTGTTACATGTATATATTTTGAACAATAACTATTAAGAGGTCATAATTTTTATTGATATAATAAAAACTACCAACCCAACACACATCATTTAAGTTGTATTTCGTCATATTTCATTATATTATGACACAAAAAATTACATGCATCCTGGACTCATCAAAATCTTTCGGGACGCACTATTTCTAAAATTGATGAGTCCCAAGACTCACCATGAAAAATTCCTAGTGAGAACCCTGACTTCAAACATTAACCCCACCACATTACGTATGTGCCTGTCCCAAGTCATGAACCTGTAATTCAGACAGTGGTTGTCTTTTGTTGTTGTGTCACATATTTTTTTTGTGTTCATCATTTTGTACATTAATATGCCTTCAGTTTTCTCATTTGAGTTGTTTTTTTTTAGTCATTGAAGGGTCTTTTGTCTGTACCAAGTCAGGAACATGACAGTTCTTGTCCATTCGTTTTTGATGCGTTTTGTTATTTGATTTTGCCATGTGATTATGGACTGTCCGAATTGATTTATCTCTAAGTTCAGTATTTTTGTGATTTTACTTTTTACAGCTAACTATGCGATAACGGCTTTTGACCTGTAGCTGTTAACTTCTGTGTCATTTGGTCTATTGCAGAGAGTTGCCTCATTAACAATCAGTTATCATACCACATCTTCCTTTTATATTGAAACACAAATATTGACACATAAAAACCTGTCAGATAGAAAGTCAGAATGAGACTTATGGATAAAAACTTAGCAGACTGTCAGCTCACACTTTTCATATGTTGTCACTATCATGTTTTCAGCACAATAATAACCAGATGCTCTGCAGGGCGCAGCTTTATACAACCGCAGAGGTCAAACCCTCTTTATCAGTTGGTAGTAAAGTGAATATTGCATTGTATATTGTATATACAGTTGATTTAAGCTGATTCAACTACTTTCCTGAACAAAGGAAGATAACTCCAATTTTCAAAGATTTCATAAAGCATCTGTTTTAGGTAATTCAACAATCATTCTGGACAAAGACAGATAACTCAAATTTATTGTCTAGAAACTACAAAAATGCTTGTTTTTGGACCCTTTTTGGCCCTTTATTCCTAGACTGTTTGCCCCATTACCCACAAAATATATCCCAACCTTCTACTTATGGTACAATTTCAGAATAATTGAAATACTTATACACAACTTTTTGTACTGACACTAGATAAATGCTTGTTTTGGACCCCTTTGGGCCACTAATTCCTTAACCTGAGGGACCATAACCCCCAAAATAAATTCAAAGCTTCCTTTTGTTGTTATAAACATTGTGTTAAAATTTTATTGATCTCTATTGACTAATACTAAAGTTATTACTATATATGGAAACCATCTGTCTTCAGACGATGCTGACTACGACGTGATACCTGAATATAGGACTGCAAAAATTTTTGCAGTTGTATAAAAATGTTCGTCATGATTGTATTCAATTTGCAGAACATGACTTTTGTCATTTTATTTGCTGTGAAAATTCGATCAAAGAGTTTTTCTGCCTATTTTCCCTATAATTAATCTATTTGCACTCATTTTCAGGGGTAAACAAATCTCTTGGATGGCCTGTGACCCCCATATTTTATTTTAATTTTATAATCAAGAGACAGGAAGCTTTACAGTATGAAATAATGAGCAAGTTCTGTCATTTATTTTGCTCTGAAAATTCAATCAAAGAGATTTTATGTCTGTTTTCCCTATATTTAGCCTATTTGCACTCATTTTCAGAGGTCAAAAAATCTCTTGGATGGCCGATGACCCCGAAATTTTATTTCAATTTAATAAAATAAAGACATCAAGCTTTACAGTATGAAATAATGAGCAACTTCTGTCATTTATTTTGCTCTGAAAATTCAATCAAAGATATTTTATGTCTGTTTTCCCTAAATTTAGCCTATTTGCACTCATTTTCAGTGGTCAACAAATCTTTTGGATGGCCGGTGACCCCCAAATTTTATTTCAATTTAATAAAATGAAGACATCAAGCTTTACAGTATGAAATAATGAGCAACTTCTGTCATTTATTTTGCTCTGAAAATTCAATCAGATATTTTATGTCTGTTTTCCCTATATTTATCCTATTTGCACTCATTTTCAGTGGTCAAAAAATCTCTTGGATGGCTGGTGACCTCCAAATTTTATTTCAATTTAATAAAATAAAGACATCAAGCTTTACCGTATGAAATAATGAGCAACTTCTGTCATTTATTTTGCTTTGAAAATTCAATCAAAGATGCTTTATGTCTGTTTTCCCTATATTTAGCCTATTTGGACTCATTTTCAGAGGTCAAAAATCTCTTGGATGGCCGGTGACCCCCAAATTTTATTTCAATTTAATAAAATAAAGACATCAAGCTTTACAGTTTGAAATAATGAGCAACTTCTGTCATTTATTTTGCTCTGAAAATTCAATCAAAGATATTTTATGTCTGTTTTCCCTATATTTAGCTTATTTGCACTCATTTTCAGAGGTAAAAAAATCTCTTGGATGGCCGGTGACCCCCAAATGTTATTTCAATTTTATAAAATAGAGACATTAAGCTTTACAGTATGAAAAAAATGAGCAACTTTTGTCATTTATTTTGCTTTGAAAATTCAATCAAATTGGTTTTTTGTCCATTTTCCCTATATTTCCATATAACCTATTTGCACTCATTTTCAGAGGTCAAAATATCTCTTATATGGCCGGTGACCCCCAATTATTTTTGCATTTTTTCATTTACAGTACTTCAAAGTTAAATTTCACAAAGTATAAAAAAAATCTGTCATTTTTTTCGATTCCTGAACTACCTTAATTGTGTGAACTTTGATATAAGACAATGCACTAACAGTCTCATTTTTGTTTTTCATAAGGCATTATCAGAGGAAATCAAATAAGTTTAGCTGCTTCAAACAGTAGACATCAATATGTATATATTAACAAATGAAGAAATTATGCCGTTCCTTTCGCTTATACAGTACTTTATGTTTCTCTTAAATCGTAAATAGCTATGACTTCATCAACGTGAGAGGGTTAGCGCTATAGAACCAGGTTTAATCCACCATTTTCTATATTTGAAAATGCCTGTACCAAGTCAGGAATATGACAGTTCTTGTCCATTCGTTTTTGATGCGTTTTGTATTTTATTTTTCCCATGTCATTATGAACTCTCCGAATTGATTTCCTCTGAGTTCAGTATTTTTGTGATTTTACTTTTCAATACAATACCATAATTACATTTTCGTACAAAACTTAGCAAACTGTTAAACAGTTTTGTTTAGTAAAATCATATGAATAATTTAAATTGTTATTTTGTAACATAGATTTGTAAAATACATATCCCTGTGATACATTTGTAAAAATTCAAGTGATTTGTTTTTTACAGTAACACTTTTTATAACTACACTAGTCAACTTAAAGGTATCACGACTTTACGTATGTATAAGCAACAACTTTTTATTGTAACAACTTGTCTAACACTTATACATGTTTTGTTAAACTTGTATCAAATACTGTTGTGTTTATATTCTTCGTCATCTTAAATTCTTACATTAATTAAAGTGCAAATTTCATGTATTGAAAATTACCTCGTATGCAGGATTGCATGTTAAAACAATCAATAATTATCATTCAAACAAATGTTAAGGTTTTTGTTTCAAGTAGTAAATCTCACAATATCTCATGATTAGATAAGAACCTTTTAATTTAATATTGCTGCTCACAAGGAAGCTATTACATCAGGAGTTTCAAATGCTGAAGTTAAAATCATCCCTCCGTAATTTTTACTGACGCCATTACGATTTGGCTAACCGTTATGGAATAACTGTTTCACAAATGATATCGGATATGTTCCTTACTTCGGAACTACAATCCCCTTCCCTTTCACAAATGTGACGTACTGAATTAGACTATATACCGGGTTTGTTATAATATAATCAACACGACGGGTGCCACATGTAGAA
The DNA here is from genome assembly GCF_965363235.1 of Mytilus galloprovincialis. Taxonomy (NCBI): domain Eukaryota; kingdom Metazoa; phylum Mollusca; class Bivalvia; order Mytilida; family Mytilidae; genus Mytilus; species Mytilus galloprovincialis. Next base: position 111,811,648 of record NC_134840.1, on the reverse strand, counting down.
CAGGATCTGCTTACCCTTTCGGAGCACCTGAGATCAGCCCTAGCTTTTGGTACGGTCCGTGTTGCTTATTCTTTAGTATTCCTTGTTGTGTCATGTGTACTATTGTTTGTCTGTTTGTCTTTTCATTTTTTGCCAAGGCATTGTAAGTTTATTTTCGAATTTTGACTGTCCCTCTGTTATCTTTCGTCACTCTTTAAATTCAATATAAACGAAATCGGTGCTAACGTCATACAACTATCAATCGTTTAATAATTATAGATATACTTACAGCCATCGTAAGTTAATGTTATGTTCAAAAGTCTCATTCTTGACAAAAATCAAATGATTGTCATTTAAAGTTCTGAAGAAAAAAAAATGATCAAACTAAGCAAAGGCAGATAGCTAATGTTGTAGTCTCATGCATCAGTTAACAATACACAAATCGAGGTAAGATATTGTAAAATGTCACTATCTTATCCATTAAGTGTATGCGCATTACATTACATACAAATTCACATTACATTTAATCATTATTGATTAACAAGCAATAGTATATTAGCACATTTTTTACTTTTAGATTAATTCAACCGACACATAATATTTTATTATACAGACATTTCAGTTTTGATAATTTTTTAATATTATCGATATCATCGCGTACAAAAATAAAAAAAAAACCTTCTGTTATCTTGAATTCAATATCTCAATATCATTCCCCTTTTTCATTATCAATTTTATTTTCATGCAAATAATTATGATAAAATTCTACCGTCTCTTATGACATTGTCAGTTCGTTCTCCACTTATGAGTTTGAATGTGTCTTTGTAACCTTTCGCCTCTCTTTTGTTAGGCTGCAAGAATTATATCTTAAATATTTGTATTAGATAATTATTGAACATCAAGCTGATGAAACTTTTTGGCGAAGGACATTTGTTTTATGTTAAGGAAATTGTATAATGTATACGTTTTAACAGATTTAACTGACTTTACGCATGCCCCTAAAACCATTGTCGAAATACCAACCTGAAACCTGAATCTAGGACGAAAATTAAAAATACTTACGTACTTCATATATTTCAAAATATTACTCGAAAAAAGGTGAAATCGAATTGTAACTTAAATTCTAGCTTTTAAATGTAACTAAAACTTGAAGTTTCACTCGAATGATAACTGTAAACTCAACTCCAACACGAACTTTAACTCTAATTTTGGATCGATTTCTAGAATTGAATAACGCAAACAGCAACGCGAACTTTAATTCGATGGACAGCACCCCCATTCAGGCTCATGCATGTACAACAAATGACATACAAACCAATTTTAAAAAGTATTTTTCACAAAAAGGGTTAAAGGTTTTGCCTCAACAATTTCTGTGAACTTGACATTAAAGATACTACTAATACTAGAAGCATTACTTCATACCTTGATCTTTTCCTCAATATTGACACAGATGGACGACTTTCCACGAAAATCTGTGATAAACGGGACGATTTCAACTTCCCAATTATCCATTTCCCATTTCTCAGCAGTAACATACCCTCTGCCCCTTCGTATGGTGTTTACATATCTCAATTGATATGTTATTCTAGTGCATATTTACACTATACGAACTTTATATATAGGTGTGTGCTCCTAACGCAGATACTGCCAAGAAAGGTATGAGGAGGACAGATTTAAAATGACACTTCGTAAATTTTACGGACACCATCACGAATAGGTTGATCCATACGATGTATCTTTGTCCAAACTGACTATGAACATTTTTACCACGTGTTAGATTGTGGTTTGTCATTACGTCGTCTGATCTTATTATTACCGAACGTAAATTAATCCAGATTGTGACTGTTTTGCTGAGTGTGAATTCGCATTGTTATAAGACGTGTCACGGTACTTTTCCATCCCAATTCATGTATTTAGTTTTGATGTTATATTTATTATTGTCATATGATTTTGTCAAATGTCTTAACGTTTGTAGTTAAACATGTTTTTTTTCTGTCATATTCGTGTGTCATGGTGAAGATAATTGATCATCCAGTTCATTTATTCGATTTTAGATTTGATCAACGAAATTTACACTATATATTTGGTTTACAGTTTGATTCAGAAGAACACCAACATAGCAAAATAATACAATAGATTATCTAATTACTACTACAATTTGATATTAATTAGTATTGTAATTTTCACCGTTCATAATAGACGTTAGATAATTCATTCAAATCTCATCTTTAACTTCATCTAAATTCTTTCTCAATTTTGAAAACTCGTTTTAGAAATTCGAATGTGACGTCACTTCGAGTGTAACACTGGTTATGGCTAACAGGGCTTTGAATTTATGTAATTTATCCGTTTTGTTCTGTAACTAGTCACCACTTCAGTTTAATCATGTATATCTATTATATAGTCATTTTATAAAATTTACTGTTTGCAAAAGTATGTATTATTCTGAATTCTAAATAATACTAAAGGATGTTCTTGTCCAGGGGGATAACCCTGGCCGTATTGATCACGACTTTTTGAAACTTTTGGTCTTCACTACTTTTCAGCTTTTGCTTTCAAACATTTTCCATCTGGGCGTCGCTGGTTAGTCTTGTATGGACGTGGCGCACGTCTAGCGTAATACATTTTTAACAAAGTACCTTTTGTTGACTATTAATCGTTTGTTTCTCTGTTCTATATTTTCTCCCATTTATTTGTATTGCAGTCCTGTCATATAATGTTGTCATTTTAATGTTATAATTAACATTGCCATTAAAGCGAGAGGTTTGGCATGCCACAAAACCGGGTTCAACCCACCATTTTTTTTATCTTAAAATGCCCTGTACCAAGTCAGGGAAATGGTCATTGTTATATTATAGTTCGTTTCTGTTGTGTCGTAGTTCTCTTATATTTGATGCGTTTTCCTCGGTTCTGGTTTGTAACTCGGATTTGTTTTTTCTCTATCGATTTATGAATTTCGAACAGCGGTATACTACTGTTGCCTTTATTTATAGACTCAGAAAATAATGAACAAACCAAAAAACATATTACGTTCTGAAACAACTATATTCCGTGTATCCGCATATACATCAAGCAATTTTTAAACAATATTTCCTAAAGCCACATCCACTTTAATTAATGAAATCATATTTGGTAATGCCAAAATCAAATCAAGTCATTATGAAACCATATCAAGTCATTACGCAACCATATCAAGTCATTACGAAACCATAGCAAGTCATTCCGAAACCATATCATGTAATAGCAAAATAGCATTAAGTAAAGACTAAACCATATTGAGTATTTTCACAACATCATGAAGAAGTGTAAAAAACATATAATAAATCACAAAATATTTTCAACTTAAAATAAAACCATGTCAGCTAATGTCATAAGTTTCCGTAAAACAATCGTAACACTCCATAGCGTTTAGTCAAACGAACAACTTACAATTGGTTGATCAAGAAACATATTTGTAATATATTGTTTTTGTTAATATTTCTTTTTGATCGGGTTAAAACATTTCAATTGGTGTGTTAGTTGTGTGTCCTTCTATATTGAAATGTTAAACTACTGTTACTGATGAGGTTGAAACTTGGCGCCTGTTAAGGTATGTAAACCAGCTGAATTTGTTTGGACCTGTCCTACGGCATGAATCTGTGGATCAGGGGTTGGAATTTGTTGATGTGATACATAATTGTTTCTCTTTTTTAGAACAATCATTAGACCGTTGGTTTTCCTGTTGGAGTTGTTTACACTAGTCATTTTGGGATATTTATAGCTTGCTGCTCGGAGTTAGTTAAGGGTCTTTGTTGAAGGCCGTACTTTGACATTTATTGGTTTACTTTTAATACATTGTGACTTGGATAGAGAGTTGTCTCATTGGTTCTCATACAAAATCTTCTAACTTCTATAAACTTACATACTTACATTGTCTGCAGTGCTGATAAGGTTTGAAATAATCCCTCCTGTATTGTAGTTATTTGATTGTTACCCAAATCTCTGAAACAAAGTAATGGTGAGATAACCGTAATGCTTTTGTTATCATGTTTCCGGTGGAGGATGAATTAACTTTCATGTTCAAACATTGTGTAATTTTTGAATTTCATCACGTCAAATATTTCAAATATAATGGAAACTTTAAGCAGATAATTAAAAGAATCAAATTTATTTCTTTCATGTTACTGCCTAAATAATAGCCTTTTGATCAAACACATTTTTTGCTCTAAAATATTATAAATAAGGTATTACGTGAGTTTGAATCTAGTCATCTTTGAATCTTAAAACAGCTGTCGTGTTCAGCCTTTCGAAATTAAAGAATGCTAAATCATTTACATGGAACTTCGTGTTTAACAACGTTTTTGTTGTCTAATATTTGTAAACCATGATGACGCTTAGATTTTCTATTTCCATATATATGTTACAGTGAATTTGTATAATCAGGGATTATGTAAAATCCCTGATTTTTCAGGGAATATGTAGAATGACTAAAATCATTAGTAATTATTTATAATCCCTGAAAAAGACCAGTGATTTTACATAATCACTGAATATTTTAATAAATATTTTACAAATTCCCTAATATGATTTCAGGGATTATGAATAATTTAAGGATCCTTTGCTTAATGAAAAAAATAATATAGACAAATTATGATTTTTCCTTTCATATTCCTTGATAGATGAAATAATTTTGCTTTTAAACACAGAGGATAATCTAAAAGCTATAACCAACACAGGGTTTCGAGATAAAGTTGAAGACTTCAAAATTAATAACATCAACATTCCCTTTATAGCGATAGCTTTACATGTATTGTTTGTTTATTAACAGTCAGCGTCAAATGGATATTCATGCTCTATTTGTAAATCCACAAAGCATGTTATTTGTGATACATGTAAGGCAAATGGTAAAGAAGATTATGGAACATCTGTTTTGTGTCTTCTTTTTTCTTTTTTTCAAATGAACAAGAAATTCAAACTGTGAGAAATCAGGCATTTAAATGTAAAAAAAACCAGGCAGACAAATAGAACAAAATTTGAGAGGAAGCTTGCATTTGATGTAATATTCTCATAGCAATTCCAAATGGTGAAAAAGGAAAGGGAAACCCAAAAAACATAAAAGCAATTGTTAAAAAAAAGTCTAAAAAAGAATTTTGCCTGGCCACAAAACATGGTATGTTTCTTGCTCGAACCAGTTTAAGGTTGGAAACTCCCTTTTTTGTTTGGGGGGGGGGGGTGTACCTTGAGATGTTTTTACTGAACACTTTATTTCTCTCAGGCGTGTCGTTAAAATCTAATTCGATATGTGCAGGAAAAGGTTTTTTTTTTAATGTGGGTATTGTGGTCAGGGTTTTGTCCAGGGGGATAACCCTGGCCGTGTTGATCACGACTTTTTGAAACTTTTGGTCTTCACTACTTTTCAGCTTTTGCTTTCAAACATTTTCCATCTGGGCGTCGCTGGTTAGTCTTGTATGGACGTGGCGCACGTCTAGCGTAATACATTTTAAACAAAGTACCTTTTGTTGACTATTAATCGTTTGTTTCTCTGTTCTATATTTTCTCCCATTTATTTGTATTGCAGTCCTGTCATATAATGTTGTCATTTTAATGTTATAATTAACATTGCCATTAAAGCGAGAGGTTTGGCATGCCACAAAACCGGGTTCAACCCACCATTTTTTTTAATCTTAAAATGCCCTGTACCAAGTCAGGGAAATGGTCATTGTTATATTATAGTTCGTTTCTGTTGTGTCGTAGTTCTCTTATATTTGATGCGTTTTCCTCGGTTCTGGTTTGTAACTCGGATTTGTTTTTTCTCTATCGATTTATGAATTTCGAACAGCGGTATACTACTGTTGCCTTTATTTATAGACTCATAAAATAATGAACAAACCAAAAAACATATTACGTTCTGAAACAACTATATTCCGTGTATCCGCATATACATCAAGCAATTTTTAAACAACATTTCCTAAAGCCACATCCACTTTAATTAATGAAATCATATTTGGTAATGCCAAAATCAAATCAAGTCATTATGAAACCATATCAAGTCATTACGCAACCATATCAAGTCATTACGAAACCATAGCAAGTCATTCCGAAACCATATAGCATGTAATAGCAAAATAGCATTAAGTAAAGACTAAACCATATTGAGTATTTTCACAACATCATGAAGAAGTGTAAAAACATATAATAAATCACAAAATATTTTCAACTTAAAATAAAACCATGTCAGCTAATGTCATAAGTTTCCGTAAAACAATCGTAAAACTCCATAGCGTTTAGTCAAACGAACAACTTACAATTGGTTGATCAAGAAACATATTTGTAATATATTGTTTCTGTTAATATTTCTTTTTGATCGGGTTAAGCCATTTCAATTGGTGTGTTAGTTGTGTCCTTCTATATTGTAATGTTAAAAAAACTACTGTTACTGATGAGGTTGAAAACTTGGCGCCTGTTAAGATATGTAAACCAGCTGAATTTGTTTGGACCTGTCCTACGGCATGAATCTGTGGATCAGGGGTTGGAATTTGTTGATGTGATACATAATTGTTTCTCTTTTTTAGAACAATCATTAGACCGTTGGTTTTCCTGTTTGAGTTGTTTACACTTGTCATTTTGGGATATTTATAGCTTGCTGCTCGGAGTTAGCTAAGGGTCTTTGTTGAAGGCCGTACTTTGACCTTTATTGGTTTACTTTTAATACATTGTGACTTGGATAGAGAGTTGTCTCATTGGTTCTCATACAAAATCTTCTAACTTCTATAAACTTACATACTTACATTGTCTGCAGTGCTGATAAGGTTTGAAATGATCCCTCCTGTATTGTAGTTATTTGATTGTTACCCAAATCTCTGAAACAAAGTAATGGTGAGATAACCGTAATGCTTTTGTTATCATGTTTCCGGTGGAGGATGAATTAACTTTCATGTTCAAACATTGTGTAATTTTTGAATTTCATCACGTCAAATATTTCAAATATAATGGAAACTTTAAGCAGATAATTAAAAGAACCAAATTTATTTATTTCATGTTACTGCCTAAATAATAGCCTTTTGATCAAACACATTTTTTGCTCTAAAATATTATAAATAAGGTATTACGTGAGTTTAAATCTAGTCATCTTTGAATCTTAAAACAGCTGTCGTGTTCAGCCTTTCGAAATTAAAGAATGCTAAATCATTTACATGGAACTTCGTGTTTAACAACGTTTTTGTTGTCTAATATTTGTAAACCATGATGACGCTTAGATTTTCTATTTCCATATATATGTTACAGTGAATTTGTATAATCAGGGATTATGTAGAATCCCTGATTTTTCAGGGAATATGTAGAATGACTAAAATCATTAGTAATTATTTATAATCCCTGAAAAAGACCAGTGATTTTACATAATCACTGAATATTTTAATAAATATTTTACAAATTCCCTAATATGATTTCAGGGATTATGAATAATTTAAGGATCCTTTGCTTAATGAAAAAAATAATATAGACAAATTATGATTTTTCCTTCCATATTCCTTGATAGATGAAATAATTTTGCTTTTAAACACAGAGGATAATCTAAAAGCTATAACCAACACAGGGTTTCGAGATAAAGTTGAAGACTTCAAAATTAATAACATCAACATTCCCTTTATAGCGATAGCTTTACATGTATTGTTTGTTTATTAACAGTCAGCGTCAAATGGATATTCATGCTCTATTTGTAAATCCACAAAGCATGTTATTTGTGATACATGTAAGGCAAATGGTAAAGAAGATTATGGAACATCTGTTTTGTGTCTTTTGTTTTCTTTTTTTTCAAAAGAAATTCAAACTGTGAGAAATCAGGCATTTAAATGTAAAAAAAAACAGGCAGAACTTAGGATTGACAAATAGAACAAAATTTGAGAGGAAGCTTGCATTTGATGTAATATTCTCATAGCAATTCCAAATGGTGAAAAAGGAAAGGGAAACCCAAAAAACATAAAAGCAATTGTTAAAAAAAAGTCTAAAAAAGAATTTTGCCTGGCCACAAAACATGGTATGTTTCTTGCTCGAACCAGTTTAAGGTTGGAAACTCCTTTTTTTGTTTGGGGGGGGGGGTGTACCTTGAGATGTTTTTACTGAACACTTTATTTCTCTCAGGCGTGTCGTTAAAATCTAATTCGATATGTGCAGGAAAAGGTTTTTTTAAATGTGGGTATTGTGGTCAAAACAGATGTGGAGCATATTATTTTTATATATAGTGTTTTACATTTTAATATAGTGTCCCTAACATTCTAAAAAAATGGGGTTATCATTTTGATATATTGTGCTTAACATTTTACAATTTATGTTACCTTATAATGATGTTTTTATGTGATTTTATAGAATAAATTATTTTACTCTTATTTATTTTCTTTATAAATAAAACTATTTCTTCATTTCAGTTATTATGTAAAATCCCTGACATTTTGTTTTGTGATTATACATAATCCCTGAAAATTTTAGTGATTATATATAATCCCTAATCTGGCCAGTGATTCTACATAATCCCTGAAAATTTCAGGGACTCTACATAATCACTGATTATACAAATTCACTGTAACATATATATAGACAAAGAAGTTATTACAACAATCGTTTCTCGTAAAAATAACGATCATTGTTGGTATTTGGTTACTGTTTGGTAAGTTACGAAATACTGATACAGGCAAAATTGTGTGAACTTCGACATAAGACAATGGAATAACAGCCCTTTTTGTTTTTCTTGAGGCATTTTCAAAGGAAATCAAATAAGTTTCGCTACTTTTAACGATAGATATCTAAAGATATAAATTCGCAGGATTATTCTATTGATAACTACATTAGCCAATTTGAAAGCTTAACCGATTTTATGTTTAAGTAAAAACGTGTTATTGTACTAACTGTTCTGAAACTTATAGATATGTTATTAATCTTGAATTAAATACTGTTATGCGTATATTTTTTATCATCTTAAATTCATAATTTGCTAAATGTGACATTTTTGTATAGACTGACATTTACCTCGTAAACAGGTAAGGATGTTTCACAATCAACAAATTTTTTTCTAACTACTAAGTTAAGGTTCTTGTAGAAATTGCAAAATCTCGCATTTTTTTATGATGAAATAGGAACCACATAACCTAACAACTGCATTAAAGATTCAGTTGTTAACGTCATAAAACTACAAAATGTTCAATCAACATATTTGTACTTACAGATTTTGTAAGTTAATTATATTTGCAAAAGAGTCATTCTTGACGAATGAGAAATTGTTTCCACTCAAAATTCTGAAAAATATAAATAAAAATAAAGGCAGTTAGCTGATGTTCTAATCTCATGAATGAAGTAAGAATGAACAAATTGAGGTATGACGTCATTATCTTATCAAGTAATTGTATGCACATGACATCCTAGACAAACTAACATTTTATACAATCATTACGGTTTAACAAGTAATAGTTTAATAGTATATTTTTATACGCCCCTAATTTTTTTGACGGGACGTATTATGGTATACAAATGTCCGGCATCCGTTCGTCTGTCTGTCTGTCTGTCTTTCCGGCGTAAATATGTCGTACCGTAACTTGAGAACATGTTATACCAATTTCATGAAACTTAAAATAGTTGTTTCTTATGATGGTCAAATGATCTGTATACTTTGTGGTGAAAACAAGATTCAAACTTTTTGAGTTACGAAAAAGGGGTGTCTTTTTTTCATATGTCGCACCGTATCTCAAAAACGATTTATGATTATTGCTTAACACTTTACACTTTTTAGTTATATTAATCTTAAGATCTATATACTTTTTGGTGATGATTCAAAATTTCATTTTTAAGTTATTGAGTATTTTGTAAAACAAAGGGGAAGGGGTTTGTACATGTCACGCCGTATCTAAAAAACGATTTATGATTATTTCTTCAAACTTTACACACTTCTTTGTTATATTAATCTCAAGATCTGTATACTTTTTAATGATGATTCAAAATTTCATTTTTGAGTTATTGAGTATTTTGTAAAAAAGGGGGAGGGTTTTTTACATGTCGTCCCGTATCTCAAAAACGATTTATGATTATTACTTCAGACTTCACACACTTCTTTGTTATATTAATCTAAAGATCTTTATACTTTTTGGTTTTGATTCAAAATTCTATTTTAGTGATATTTAGTTTTTTTGTGTCCACATGTCCCGCCTTATCTCAAAAACAATGTATGGTTATTGCTTAAAACTTTCTAAGAAACTAATTATGATTATTGCATAAAACTTCCTTACAAGACAACGGGCGTATCATGCGCTCATGGCGCAGCTGTTTATTTTATATTTAACTTAATTCGACCAACACAGTACATTTCATCCAACTAACATTTTAGTTTTGATATATTTTTTTTATACGGCTAGCCGAACGAATAGTTAAAAATCTCTATTCGCCCGGCTATCCGTCTGGGGATGCGCAAATCGTCAATATCCATAAAAGTGTCATGTGACGCGGAAAGTGTCCCGGATGAGGTGTCGGATAACAAACGCTCGTATGCAATGGACGTTTCGAGAATCAGAGATCGTGATTTATATTTAAAGATGTCATAAAGAAAACCAGAGAGAATGTGATTGCTTTAAACAAATTTATATAGGAGATATTCCAGAACAATAGCGTATACATGTCAACTGGGTCCGTGTATATCTGCGTCCATTCGTTTTTCGTTTTGAAATATCAAAAACAAAAAACAAAAAACGAAAGTGTTTTCATTTTTCGTTTTTGATTTAAAAAAAAACCAAAATGAAAAACGAAAGTGTTTTCATTTTTCGTTTTTGATTTCTTAAAACCAAAACGAAAAACGAAAGTGTTTTCGTTTTTCGTTTTTGATTTCACAAACAAAAAACGAAAAACAAAAGTATTTTCATTTTTCAATTTTGATTTCTCAAAAACTAAAATCGAAAAATGAAAGTGTTTTCATTTTTCATTTTTGAAATCACAAAAACAAAAAAACAAAAAACAAAAGTGTATTTATGTTATCTTTCCAGCACAGTTTAATTGTCATTCAAAAAATGACAATGTTGTCATTTGTCATTCATTTAAGGTCGTTAAAGTATACATGCACAGCGGTTGTCAGATCAATACTACTTTAATCGAAGATAATGTCGACGGATGCAAAAGTCTTTATCAATCTAAACAATAAGGGTGCGTGATCTTTACTTTTAAGTTTGGAGAGGTTTTGTCTAAGATGATAATATTGCAGCGTAACTAGCCTCTTTTACAAATAAAGCAAACTATATATTGTTGGCGAGGGAAGGGTTCAAGGACTCCAGAAGAACAGGAAAAAATGATAAAAAATCTTTCACACCTTTTCTTAATTTAAAGCGCAAGTTTTAATTTATCTATTTTATTATGTTCTGGTCTCGGAGCAAAATATGTAGATACAGTGTAAGACTTTTAGTATTTACATGTATGAACAATATCAAAAGACATATGTAGGATGATGAAAAAAATAATGTACTCCACAAAGTCAAGTGTGTGGCTATTGTTAGTTTAAACATATTTATTAATAGTGGATTGGAAATTTTCTCACCGGAACGGTGATCGAACCAGGAACTTATGTTTGTGTATAGTCCGATGCACTAACCTATGTTACTTTTGTATAATGAGGATCAATGGTCTAGTTCCTCGTTGAAGACCCTCCAGCTCCTTTCAAGATGAAGAACAGGCATAAAAGTCCTGTTCATTAATAATTTGTATTTTTTCTATATATTGTGTGCGATTTTGTCCCGTGTACATTTACTCCACATCTCTTTATTTTCTATTTCGGACCTAAACACGGCTCAATGCTAGTTTAGACCTCCAATGTTAAAGGTCATATGTTTTTTTTTAAATTATTTGATGCCGTGGGATTGGGATTTTTAGCTTTAATGTAAACCATGTCAGGTTTTTAACTTGTATTTACAGCAAAGATAGCCAGTTTTGTGTTCTGTAATATACTGTAACAGTTTAGTTTTACTTGTCCGGTCGCATCGGAACTTCTCAAAACATCTTCAGAACAATATCTGGACGTCGGTTTCGTGGGCATGTACAGTTGCTAAACCACACATGAACGTTCTTTAGTCTTCGTAGATCTTGAAGTCTTTTTGAGTCTACGACAAACAGACTATGATATTTAATACCATTAAATATTGAAGCCATAGTCATGAAGATCGATTACTTGATTGATATTCCGTTAACGTAGCCACAGAACAAAAACGCGAGAGCTACCTTTGAATATTTTTACATAATTTTAAGTAGTTTTCCACTCACAAACTAAATAATATTTTCAACATTTATTAAAATATTTTTTTTTACACATTTTAACTTTTATGTTGTTTTAAAATATCAATTTGACTTGAATTTGGGATCCCGCTAACATGTTTAACCCCGCCACATTCAAAATGTATGTGCCTGTCCCAAGTCAGGAGCCTGTAATTCAGTGGTTGTCGTTTGTTTATGTGTTACATTTTTGTTTTTCGTTCAATTTTTGTGCATAAATAAGTTAGTTTTCTTGTTTGAATTGTTTTACATTGTCATTTCGGGGCCTTTTATATCTGACTATGCGGTATGGGCTTTGCTCATTGTTGAAGGCCGTACGATGACCTATAGTTGATAATTTCTGTGTTATATTGGTCTCTTGTGGAGAGTTGTCTCATTGACAATCATACCATCTTAAATAAACAAGTATATACCAAGCTAAGTCAGATTATATCTTGTTTTTCGTCTGACTATAGAAAAGGCGAAGAGAGCTACTTGATAGACCAGGTTGACTGATAAGCTGTCTTTATAAAGTAATGGGACAATGCATGGAATGAAGACATCACCAAATCACCGTATGCAATACTCAAAAAGACACCCAGAGCTTACCATATAGTCATCAACTACCCACCAACAGGCCGCGAGCTTTGGTTGGCTCTTAACTCAAATCCAAGAGCACAGCAAAATGTCAAAATATTCTATTCAAACTGGGTGACCTGGGAGAAAAACATTGAAATTTTCCAAAGAAACACACACACCCCTCAACTTTTAATAAGGAGATTTGGTATTAATGCAAATGAGTCAACTATCCAACAAACTTCAAATGTAGTGGATGTAAGCAATTATATATAGGCAACCATATAATCTTCAACAATGAGAAAAAACATACGGTATTGTCGGCTACAATAGTCCATGAATTGAAAAATATGAAACAGTTCAATTGAGAAAAATAACAGCCTATTTTAAAACAACATGAATTACGAAAAACACATATAAAAGACATCAACAAACGAAAACCATTGAACTACATGCTCCTGAGTTGGAGCAGGCACATGCAATATATTGTGGCGTTTAACATTCTTGTAAACAGCCGGGACAGTTTTGTTACAGCACAGCATAAGAACAAACTATACAAATCAGTGGAAAAGGGCTTAACGTATGAGATCGATACAAAACAGAAGGAAAAAAAATCTAACAAAAACACATACCGAATGTGGCAGGGTATTTTTACCTCGTTTTCAAACAATCAAAGTACTGAAGTACTGAACATCGAATGACTGCAAGTTCTTTTGGATTGTCACAAGCACTTGTCTCAGAAAAAAAAATCACATCTCTATACTTGAAAGTGAAGTTAATGTACAGATATATTTTTTGAAACTCAGTACACATATTCTATATCATATGATCTTTTTAATTTCAATGCCAAATATAGAGTTCTGACCCTCAATTCCACGGTCCACTAGACATGGAAAATGATATGATTATTAAAGAAGTCAGTAAATTTACTACAGATAACACTACATTTGTAAATTAGACGAAATATATAATCTAATTAAAATGTATATCTCTGATTTCGTAATACTTATGTGTATGAGAAAATTAATATATATATTAATTTAAATAAGATTGTTGAACGAACGCGTTCAATCTTAGGATTTTATTCTTGTCAATTTTTCCGACCGAGCAGAGCGAGTCGAAAACAATTAAATAGACGTCTTTCAAGCCAAAGTTAATATGTTTGCTATACACACATATGATTTTATTAAACTTGGTTATCAATTGTTAATCAAAAATACAGTCCTAGATAATAAAAAATCATGAAATATTTGGTCTAGTAATAAAAAAATCACACAAAAACAGTAGTTGTCGTTTGTTGATGTCGTTCTCGCTTCTCGTTTTTTAGCTCACCTGGCCCGAAGTGTCAAGTGAGCTTTTCTTATATCTTGGCGTTCGTCGTCCGTCGTCGTAACTTTTACAAAAATCTTCTCCTCTGAAACTACTGAGCCAAATTCAACCAAACTTAGCCACCATCATCATTGGGATATCTAGTATAACAAATGTGTCCGGTGACCTTGTTAACTAACCAAGATGGTCGCCATGGATAAAAATAGAACATAGGAGTAAAAAGAAAATGTTGGCTTATATCTCAGAAATCAAAGCATTAAGAGCAAATCTGACATAAGTAACATTGTTTATTAGGTCATTATCTATCTGCCCTGAAATTTTCAGATGAATCAGACAACCTGTTGTTATGTTGCTGCCCCTGAATTGGTAATTTTAAGAAAATTTTGCAGCTTTTGGTTATTTTCTTGAATATTATTATAGATAGAGATAAACTGTAAACATCAATAATGTACAGCAAAGTAAGACCCAAAAATAAGTCAACATGACGAAAATGGTCAATTGACCCCTTAAGGAGTAATTGCCCTTTATCGTCAATTTTTAACAATTTTCATAAATTTGTACATTTTTACAAAATATTTTCCACTGAAACTACTAGGCTAAGTTCATTATAGATAGAGATAATTGTAAGCATCAACAATGTTTTGTAGAGTAAGATCTACGAACACATCACCATCACCAAAAACACAAAGTGAGCGACACAGGCTCTTCAGAGCCTCTAGTTATATATATAGTTTAGACCTTTGGTTTTCCCGTTTGAATGGTTTTACACTAGTCATTTTGGAGGATCCTTATAACTTGCTATTCGGTGTGAGCCAAGGATTCATGTTGAAGAGGGTACTTTAACCTATAATAGTTTCCTTCTACACACTGTGACTTGGATGGAGAGTTGTCTCATTGGCACTCATACCATGCACATCTTCTTATATCTATATATTCTTTCGATATTTTTGATTGGGGTCTGGAGCTGGCATGTCAGTTACTGCTAGTAGTTCTTTGTTAATTTATGAATCATATTCGTTTTGTGTAGTTTCTTTTGTTTACTATTTTGTCATCGGACTCGGATTTCTTTTAAACTGAGTTTCTTTGTGCATATTGTTGTGTGTTTGTTTATTCTACATGAGCTAGATATAATTGTATAGCGGGAGGGTTGAGATCTAACAAAGCATGTTTAGCCCCGCCGTATTTTTGCGCCTGTCCCAAGACAGTAGACTCTGATCTTTGTTAGTTTTTTTATGATTTTTTTGTCTAAGTTAAGTGTGACGTCCATTTTCACATTACTAGTATATATTTTTATTTAAAAACCAGCTGAAGCCCGAATTTTCTCGTTGTGTTGAAGACTCATTGGTGGCCTTCGGCTGTGCTCTTTGGTTGGGCTGACTGTTGTTTCTTTGACACATTTTTATTTCCATTCTCAATTTTATTGATTGATCAATTGATTGATTGATTGATTGATTGATTGATTCATTCATTTATTGATCATTTTACTACAAGCAAAAGTCATGATCATTTGAGAATCCTTTATTTGTATTGTAATGTTAATTTCACCAATGAAACTCGACATTAATGTTTGTCTTAATATTAAATTTCTTTGTAAACTCTAAAATTACCGTCTGATTATAATAAGACACGCAAGAATAAAAACAAAATATTTGACCTTCAATATCTCAATCTTTTTTTAATGTGAGTAACTTCATTGTTCACCTAGATTTCGATTTTGATATTGTTTTTGCAAGTTTCCAAAATAGATTTTCCGGTAATTGTTCTGCATAAAACCCTATGGGAAAGCACATTAACTAAATTTTCCAAACGTTTATTGGAACATTATGATTTGGCAAGGTGTTGCAACCTGTAATGTAAAAAAGTTACAGCCGATTGCACTGATTGTGTAGGCAAAGGAAGCCTTTCCTTGGTTAGCTTGCTTGTATTTTTAGGTTAGGTAAAATACCCTCCTTTAAGAATAGACTAGTTCGACAAATAACCAATCAATCTGTATGTAGGACTAGGCTCCTTCTACAGGAGGGTGGTATACCTTACATAGTTACTTCATAGTTCAGCTACAAACAAGCGATCCAAAGATATTACCTTTGTCTACACACTCAATGTAATCGGCTGTAATGAAAATGCGGAGTTTGTGAGACCAGGCTCAAGCAACCAGTCGGTAGCAGTCAGTTTTCAAATATATAAAAACAAATATTGCATAAGACTCAAACGTACTTAAAATGTTTTTATTAATATATAACCACTATATAATCAGTTTTTAAAAAATAATTAAGCAGTCAAAGACACTTTTCAATGAAATTTAGAATTTCATTTCTGGTTTATTTAAGAATTGAATGCTTTTTTTGTTACTTCATTGAGGTGTAAAGCGATGACCGAAATACATTTTGTATGAAAAGCGGAAGCGTTTCATTCTGAAAATGTACGCACGGTCAACGCTTTTACAACCCTATGAAGTTACAAAAAGAAGCATTCAATATTTATAATTACATGTTTTAGCTAGGATCATGAAAACACGATTTTTATCAAGTTCTTATTAAATTCACCTATGCACTTTATTGTGGGACCTCGTGTCATCATGAATAATGATTTTCGTTGTGTAATATAACATGAGATGTGCAGTTAGCCACTCAGAATAACGAATTATAATGAAACATACATCTTATGTTATTATTAGTTATATAAAGCCAAAATCAATCGCTTTCGATATATTACACAGCGTACTGCCCGCTTTACATGTCAAATAGTTCATGAAAAGTAATAATAATTCTGCATTAAAAGAAAAGAAAGTTGCACTCGTGCTTTAACTTTTTTTTACCACACAAAACTGTTTTTACAAAACATTCTACCTCTGAACTAGTGGATTTCGCTTAAATATGACAGGACAAAAGGTTTATTTTTTTGTATTCAAAGTATGGTGGGCAAGTAAATTATTTATTAGCTTAAAAAAGATTGATCCGTGCTATAAATTAACTTGGAATTTTGATCAAGTAGGCCCTAGATCTCTAGCTTACGTTCTCACCTAGAGCAGATAAAAGTATTGCCGCAGAATTTTTTTATTAACTGTCTGGTAAGGGTTTTTGTAGGGTATACGACCTCAACTTTAGACCTACTTTAGAAAAAAAAAACTAAGCAGAACAACACCCTGGATTTTTCTACTGTAGACCCCAGCTACCCAGCTTCTCTTTGCACCTAGTGAGGACAATTTTTATTACATTTTCGGTAAGGATGGTGTTCGGTGTTGGGCCCCAACTTTGGACCTATCTTTAAAAAAAAATAAGCTAAACAGCAACCTTGATTTTTTTCTCCAGCAGACATCAGCTACCAAGCTCCCCTTTACACCTTGTTCGGACAGAAGTATTTCAGTAGACATTTGTTTATTAACTTTTATGTAATGATGGGGTAGGGTGGGTAACTGCGGTCCACTTGAAAAAAAATTACAGGGACTCCAATTTGGTTTGGTCTATGCAGAACAATTACCGGAAATCTATGGTAGTTTGCAAAATAATAGTCTTTTTGTATACTGTGATATGTAAAATGTTGGTAAATAATGAAAGCATGCTTCTGAATTAATAGACATAGAAATACAGAGAAACCATATGATAACCAATAGCAATCTCCCAGAGACAATTAAATTAAACTAACGTTCATTAAGGCAACTAGTATGATGGTCTGGATTCGGGGTTCTTAATTTCTGTATTCTTTGATATTTTATGCAATATTTCTCTATTCTTTATACTTTTTGACAATTATTCTCTTATCATTACATTTTAACACCATTATTCTAGCTATTTTATTTATTTCTTGGTCCATTGTCTCTATTATTTATATTTTTTGTCCACTATTCTCAAGTCCATAATCCCCCATCAACGACCTGTAGTTAATGTCCCCTTATAGTCTTCACAAATAAGCAAAATTAATACCTTATAGGCTCCTAATGACAAACCAATTTAATATCCTAGTTTGAATTGTGAAATTGCGGAAATTTTGAAAATTAAATCAAGCAAAATACATTATCGTCCTCGTAGTTCGTAAAATACTGGCAGATGGATCTTGGTCATCAATTATAATAATCTTGGATCGACCTTTTTAAACTTGAAAGTAATAAAGTTCACGCATCTATATTGTTCCGATTGCTAAAGACTTTTGCATCCGTCGACATTATCTTCGATTAAAGTAGTATTGATCTGACAACCGATGTGCATGTATACTTTAACGACCTTTAAATGAATGACAAATGACAACATTGTCATTTTTTGAATGACAAGTAAACTGTGTTGGAAAGATAACATAAATACACTTTCGTTTTTCGTTTTTTGTTTTTGTGAAATCAAAAATGAAAAATGAAAACACTTTCATTTTTCGATTTTAGTTTTTGAGAAATCAAAATTGAAAAATGAAAATACTTTTGTTTTTCGTTTTTTGTTTGTGAAATCAAAAACGAAAAACGAAAACACTTTTGTTTTTCATTTTGGTTTTCAAGAAACCAAAAACGAAAAATGAAAACACTTTCGTTTTTCGTTTTGGTTTTTAAGAAATCAAAAACGAAAAATGAAAACACTTTCGTTTTTCATTTTGGTTTTTATGAAATCAAAAACGAAAAATGAAAACACTTTCGTTTTTTGTTTTTGATATTTCAAAACGAAAAACGAATGACGCAGATATACACGGACCCAACTGTGAGGAATAAGCATGAAATCAAACTGAAATTAATGATTTACCTCCATTTACCTTATGGAGGCAAAACGCATCATTCGGAAAAATACTATATCAAACTTGCTTGGATGCATTATTTTTAAGTTATACTACAACGTAGATCTATAAACACGCTCTGATATCATGGATATGCCTAGACTGGGAATATGACACCAGGGTTAAGGTATCCCCCTTTTTTCTTTTGTATCTAATACATTTTGTTCTAAAAAAAAATCTATCGAAAAACACAATCCTACTTTTGGGGACAGGTTACACGTACCTACCTTTTTCTCTAATTTCCTGTGAATTAAAAATCGCCGAACAATTTAAATGAAGAATCGTGCTTAATCATTTGAAGACCTTACCTTAACCAAACTTGACAGAAACAATAAGTTCAGGATCTTTTAGAATCTCAGATGTTTAATGAAGCAAATAATCATTGGCCCGACTATTTACCTTACAAATCAACAAAAGAGAGAATAATGTTTACCCGCTCCTTAAATTAGAATTAATAAAATCTGAATCAAATGTAGATTCTTTTAATTTTCATTAGAATGATTTTTTTTTCATAAAACGATGTTAGGCAATATATTTTAAAACTATTCATGCTTTATTTATCTTCTCCAAAACAAGATGCTATATCTTCATCATTACATTTTTGGCCGGACAAATATCGAAAAACCGTAAAAATGCTATTTGGTCGGCTTGCTGGATGGATAGATAGTTATCAAAGGTACAAGGATTATAATTTAGTACGCCAGACGCGCGTTTCGTGTTCATAAGACTCATCAGTGACGCCCATGTCAAAATATGTATAAAGCCAAACAACTTGGATAGTTATTAAAGGTACCAGGATTATAATTTAATACGCAAGACGCAGGTTTCGTCTACGTAAGACTCATCATTGACGCTCAGATCAACATAGTTATAAAACCAAACAAGTACAAAGTTGAAGAGCATTGAGGATCCAAAATTCCAAAAAGTGGTGCCAAAAACGGCTTAGGTTAACTATGCCTGGGATAAGAAAATCCTTAGTTTTTCGAAAAATTCAAAGTTTTGTTAACAGGAAATTTATAAAAATTGCAGGATGAATAGACATTTTTAACTATTTGTCCAGCTAGCCGGACGAATAGCCACTGCCTTTTTTTTATATTATTACTATAAGCATGTACAAAAATAAAAATAAATAAACAAAAACAAAAAAAATCCTTTATCTTGAACTTTATATCTCAATATCATTCTCCATTTCTGGTCTAAATCTTATTTTCATACAGATAGTTAATATAAAATTAATTCCTTTCTTTTGCCAAAGCATTTTCAGTTCGTTTTCAACTTATGAGTTTGAATATCTCTTTGTTACCTTTTAACTATAAACTCAACTCTAACTCGAACTGTAACCCTAATTTTGGATTGTTTTCTTGAATTGGATAACGCCATCAGTAGCGCGAACTATAATTCTATAGATCATGATAGATAGCACCCCTGATAGACTCATATAACAAACGACATTAAAATCGATTCAAAATAGGTTTTTTTTTACGAAAAAGGTAATCGGTTATGCTTCAGCGACTATTGTGATAAGCTCACCAAATAATGACAAAATCATTTAAAAAAAACTGGAACGAACACATCACAATTACCACATTAGAAAACCAAATATTACGTTCTGAAACAACTATATACCAAGTAACCGCATGCGCATCGAGTAATGTTTAAACCACATTGCCTAAAGCCACATCCACTTAAAATATAATAAGTTTATAGCAGGTCATTACGAAACCATATCGAGTCATTACGAAACCATACCAAATCAAATAAAGACTAAACCATATTAGAGATTTCCAATAAAATGACATATGTACGTAACTCGATGCACGGACATAATTGGACGAGTTATTTCCGACCATCGAATTTGATTGAATACGTCGCTTATATTTGAACAAAGTATTTGAATACTTTTAAAATCACACACTGGAATTTTCGTCCATATACATTTGATATAATATTGCCTATTTATTTATCAAGTGGTTTTCCACATTCCCGCCTTTATGTTACTGACATAAGATCACGTATCAACAAACGTTCCCCTTATCTATCCTACGTACGATGGTTTTAAAATTTGATTATGACAATTTTTTCAATATTCTTTGCAGATGAAGGCGCTAGTATACGTTTGTTCTGTCGTTCTTTATAGTTTTTTTTAAATTGTTTTATTATATTTGTTGCGGGGAAAATATTAAGAAGGATGTGTTTTTGACAATTTCAGAATATATAGAAAGCAGAGTTTTTTTAGAATCTCAATCTGTTTATAAAGGTTAAAAATTCAGATTTAACTATCGCTTACATTTGATTTATAAACTGAAGTATTTTTCATTTTTTATAAAATGTATTGATAAAAAAATTCCTCTATATATATATATATATATATATATATATATGTTAATTTCTTTTTAGATTTAAGGTGTGTTCGATAAGGGGTTGTTCTGTGTTAATTTGTTGAACGGGAATGTTATTGGAATTCAACTACAAAATATATATATTTTCAGGGAATAAATTTTATATCCCTTGAAGTGATTTAACTTAGAGTATTTTATCCATTTTATTGATAAACAACTAACAGAGGGTCACGCAATTCAGTTTAATGACTAAATCATTAGCGGAAATGTGTAAGGTAAGTAACACTGATCAACATAACATAAAAAGATAGAGACTGTAACAGATATCATTTGTAAGTAACAAAGAATATCTAACAAAAATCTCAGCCAAATAAAATGTCATAACTGTAAACTTATTATAATGCTTGTTATTTTTTATAGCAAATTTGATAATTGTGGTTGGCAAATTTTTTAAACAGACACTTAGCATTCCTACATTTAATGTAGTACACCACTACCTTGTTCAATTTAAGCAAGACTAAATAGTTCTCCCAGTTATTATCATCCATACATGATGACAAAAGTTAAACGTATAAAGTTGAGACATAGTGGATCTTAAACTTGGTATCCCTAAATCTGTAAAAAAGCGTTTATGAGAGGTCGTATTCGGCACAACTTTTTGGAATTTTGGGTCCTCAATGCCAATCAACTTTGTACTTGTTTGGCTTTACAACTATTTTGTTCTGAGCGTCATTGATGAGTCTTATGTAGAAAAAACGAGCGTCTGACGTATTAGATTATAAACCTGGTACCTTTGATAACTATTTACACCACTGGGTCGATGCCACTGCTGGTGGACGTTTCGTCCTCGAGGGTATTACTAGCCCAGTAGTCAGCACTTCGGTGTTGACATGAATATCAATTATATGGTCATTTAAATAAATTTCCTGTTGTCAAAACTATTTTTTTTCGAAAACTAAGGATTTTCTTATCCCAGGAATAAATTACCTTAGTCATATTTGGCACAACTTTTTTGTAATTTTGGGTCCTCAATGCTCTTCAACTTTGTACTTGTTTGGTTTTACAACTATGTTGATCTGAGCGTCACTGATGAGTCTTATGTAGACGAAACCTGCGTCTTGCGTTTTAAATTATAATCCTGGTACCTTTGATAACTATCCAAGCTGTTTTGCATATAAGCAATTCAAATATGTAATACAAATATACCTTCATGTGTTACTTTTAGAGATGAATGGTATCAAAATTTTAGACATTTATTCAAATTTCGGTTCTTTGAACATTTCTATCTTTTGGATAGACACACATAACTTATTTATTACAACAGATTAACAAAAGCGGATTTTTGTAGATACATTATGAAAATTTTGTACAAAAGATCTTTTTAAAGTAACCAATTTCTAACAAAGTTTTAGAATTACAGGAAATCAACGGCATTATTTGAGCTATATTTATCAAATTTAAAAAAAAACTTTTCAACATTGACTTTTTCATTATAATTACTTAAATTGATATAAATAATCTTTATATGTAATCAAACCAAATGCCAATTTAAAAAAGAGGGGTCTATGTACTTGCTTTCAAGCGAAATCGATTTGAACGTTAAAAATCAGTCGAAAAAAGTCCAGTGGCAAATATTTCATGCATAATTAACGTGCAAAGAGCGTGACATTATACCTAAAAGAAGCATTGGATTTAACGTTCCAAATCGGACGGGACTGTGTACTTGTACATGACTGCGTACTTGTACATCCCGCACATCTTAACGAACTCCCCACTTTGACAATGCTTTAACTGCCTATCGCATCAAGACCAATAGTGACCATATTTCTATTCCCTTGATCACCTTTGAAAAGTTATTGTCGAGACGTGTTGACCAAAGAGACAGTTATCAATCTGGAAGATATACATATACATGAACGTTTATTAATCAGAACATTTGCAACAAGAATGTGTGACATTTATTAAGACACCTTGCCCCTTCACATTATAATATTTCCATGTTCAGTGCACCATTTAATCTCGGTCAAAGTCATAGTTGGTATATAATTTTAAACGTTTTATATTTTGAACAGATCGGAGAACAGACGGATGCACAGACTAGTAAATAAAATAGTCCCATGCTAAATAAGTTTGTCATAAACTAGAAAGATCATCTTACTTAATTGAATTAAATAGTCCGTACATGTCCGTTTTTCATAAAAAAAATTGTATAATTTAACGCGAAATATTTTAAGAAAAACAGTTTCAGAACATTGACGTTATAGTACACCTACATGTGTACGTTTGTACAGGCTTTTCCTAGAATCCAGGCATCATAATAATTAAAGACGAGATTTAAAAAAAATAAACTGCTTGAGAAGGTGTAATCATATTTTCGCTGCTGATAAAAATCTACGATAAGGGGACACAGATGCATCAGTGATCTGAAGTTTTACCTTCGAAAAAAGTATCTTGAAATAATCTATAGAAGTATGCTAAAAAAGAATAGAAGAGGAAGGTCGTGTACACCTTTTAAATTCCGGCGTGTTTGACACTCTTCTTTTAATCTTTTAACTTAGAAAATATGATCACGCTTCAAATTCCATTATTTTCATTTGATCCACCTCAATTTTGATTTACTAGCTTTAAGAATTCATTGTTCCGGTGATAGATATATGGGTCTAGTGAATGACAAGTAATGATCAGTGTATTTGATTACCGGTAACTGAACTAATTATTCCGTTTAACATTGTTTAATATTGTTGTCGATGAAATAACCCTAAATTTGACAACAAAATATGAAAAGAATCAAAATAGTAGTGTGTGCTTATTTTAAGATAACATGTATTTTAACAAAGTATTGTATACCACCAGCCAAAACGCTATGTAGTATATGGTCCCCTCCGTCATCCTTCACTGCAATAAGCCGAGATACGGTCAGAAAGGTCGTTTGTGTCGAGTAATTTCATTTTATTGGACATATAAAGTAAGTGCTGTATTTTCAAAACATCATTAGGTATTGTGAAAACCATACTAGATATCACAAAATATCTTCATGATCTAATAAAACAATGTCAACTTATGGCATTGTATTCCATAAGACGATCGTACCATATTCCATAGAGTTAAGTCCTGCCAAGTCAAACGAACAACTAACAATTATTTATTTTCGTTGAAGAAATGAACTCAAGAAAGATGTAGTTGTTGATCAATAAACATATTTGTAATATAGTGTTTTTTTAATATTTCTTTTTGATCGAGTTAACCTATTTCAATTAATATTTTATAGTGTGTCTTTCTATGTTGCAATACTATACTATTGTTGCAGTAGGGGGTGTGAGTTGGCTTTCAGCAAGTTAAAATGTTAAACTGCTACATTTCATTTCATTTATCATAAATTAAGATCTTCCTTTTCAGTGGTTTTTTGTTCGTTGAAGTGGTTAAGTAGTGCATTTCGTTTCTCGTTTCTTTTATAGATTGAGCTGTTGGTTTTCCTGTTTGAATTGATTTTGGGGCCCTTAATATTTTGCTGTTCGATGTGAGTCAAGGCTCCCTGACGAAGGCCGCACGTTGACCTATAATTGTTTACGTTTTATACACTATGGATTAGGTAGAAAATTGTCCCATTGGCACTCATACCACATCTTCTTATTTCTTTAAACATGTATACATACATTGTGTGCAGTGCGAATAAGTTTTGAAATGTTCCCTGTTGTATTGTAGTTATTTGATTGTTGGCCATATATCTGAAACAAAGTAATGGTGAGATAACCACAATGCTTTTTTTTTATTCTTCATTTTATTTCTTAAACAATAACCTTTTAAACAAACAAAATATTTTGCACTAAAAATCTTATAGATAAGGTATTGCGTGAGTTTGAATCTAGCCATCTTTGAGTTTCTTTTGTTACCTATTCTGACATCGGGCTCGGACTCTAATCTAACTGAGCGTATTGCTGTATCAGGCGTATTGCTGTATCAGGTTGTATTAAACAATTATTTTACATTTGGAATCATTGGTCAAATGACATTCTAATGGCGTTAAAAACATGTGGTGTTTACGTACATCTTGGTATTAAGTTTTAAGAGCTGAACTCATCAAGATGTAGTGATAGAACAATAACATATTGCAGGAAATGCGTACCATTCCGGAGCACCTGATTTCACTCCCGGATTTTAGTGAAGTTTGTGTTGTTTCTTATTTATTTTTCATATTTGTTGATGTGAATGTCTTTTGGTTTTATGAGTCTTTGTTTACTCCTTAGTTTTGATTGTTATTGTATTGTAATATATTGTTTTATAATATTTCTTTTTGATCCAGTTGAGCCACATCAATTGATATTTTATAGTGTGTCTTTCTATGTTGTAATGTTATACTACTGTCGAAAGCTAAGGTGAAGGTTGACGCCTGTTTTAACGTTTAAATCCGTTTCATTTGTTAGTACTTGTCCGTAGTCCTGTGCATGTTTTTCATGGATTGTCGTTTGTTGGTGTGGTTCCGAAGGGTTTCTAGTTTCTCGTTTTTAAAATAGATTTGATTGTTGGTGTTCCTGTTATAGATTACTTTACACACTTTGACTTGGATGAAGAGTTGCCTCATGGGCACTCATACCACATCTTAAACATAAACATATATACATACAGTGTAGTCAGTGCTGATAAGTTTTGAAATGCTTCCTTCTGTATTTTAGTAATTTGATTGTTGTGCAAAACTCTGTAACAAAGTAAAAGCGAGGTAGTCAATTTGTTTTTTTTGTAATTCTGTTACCGGTAAAGTATTATATAATTTCTGCATTCACAGATGGTGTTGATATTTTCAAATTTGATCAACTAAAAAATGTTTAAAACGTAATCATTCCAATGAAATTGAACTTTAAGCAGATATTTAGATATAACATTTATTGTATTTTACTTCTTTAATGGTTGCCTTTTATACAAACAAAATGTGTTGCACTAAAAATCTTACATATGAGGTAATGCGTGAGTTTAAATATATAGCCATGTTTAAATTTTAAAACAACTGTCGTATTCTGCTTTTTGAAATTTGAAAATGATGTATCATGTATATAAAACTTCGTGTTTAATAGTGTATTTGGGGTCTAATAATTGTAAACCGTTTTGACTATTAGATTTACTATAATTCCAATATATATAGACACAAGACATTATTCAAAACAGTCGTTTTTAGTAAGAAAAAGATCACTGTTTGAAATTAGTTACTGTTACAAAAACTGTTACTGCATGGACAATGATTTATGGGCTCAATATCCACAACAAAACACTCGACAGGTACACAAAAATTACAAACTGGCATATTGATAACGTAACTGTTTATTCTTATTATTTTTAACAAAATAATCCTGTGTAAAGAAATGTTTTAATGAAGATACATACACATGTGTATTCTAAAGATTTAAAACGACGCATTACATGTAATAAAGGGTCATATTCATTTGCAAATAGACGACTGCAACCATAATCACAAAGGTTAAATTCATTGTTTAAACAGCAGATCATCTTAAACAATGGACAAAACTAAAGTACTGTTGAAGGTAAATATCATGTATAGCTACATGTATATGTACATGAAGACACAGTGTATATGTATCATGCTTTTTGCATGCGCTATGACTACTTTATATATCTTCCGTGAATAACCTCACATCCGTTTGGCTCTCATAATGAATAAAGTATACGAAGATATACTCTTAATGCTAAAAAGGGAAAAGATTCGAAACTTGGTGTCTGTGACTTCAGTGCAACAAGTGAAATTTTATTCTTTTGAGTCATCTTTTCTTTGTATTCCAGTAGGTTTATCGGTCTACATTGTTTATAAGAACAAGAAGATTTCAAAAGCTTTCGTAAAGTAAAAGAAAACGAACGAATAAACCTACTTAAATACGAAGAAAAGACAGTTCAAACAAACAGTGGCATGATATTCACAATGAATCTTCCCTAAAATAGATTATTCCATCACCTTCCGTCTTAACTTTGCTCAGAAAAACACATCAAGGATATTCGAGCTACATCTAAAATATCTAAACAAGAGACAGAGAAAATGGGAGATTATAAACCATGCGGAGGATGCAACTTTCAACATCCGACATAATAAATATCAGTCATTTCAAACAAAAGGCAGAAATTACACAATCACAAAACATCTTTTAAAA
Source organism: Mytilus galloprovincialis (assembly GCF_965363235.1). Lineage (NCBI taxonomy): Eukaryota > Metazoa > Mollusca > Bivalvia > Mytilida > Mytilidae > Mytilus > Mytilus galloprovincialis. The sequence continues at coordinate 111,784,278 of NC_134840.1, read as the reverse complement.
GATTGGAAAAATCTAAAGCTCAAACACATCAAACGAATTGATAACAACTGTCATATTCTTAACTTGGTACAGGCATTTTCGTATGTAGAAAATGGTGGATTAAACCTTGTTTTATAGCTAGCTATACATCTCGTCTTGTCAAATTCCATTACAATGACAACGATGTGTGAACAAAGACACATAGACAAAGCACATCAGTATACATTCAAGACAAGAATAAAACAATTATCATAGAATCTTAATACAATGACGGGATGTGTAAGTACAGAGCCACGTCATATATACCAAACAGGCATAAATAAAATGTTGGGACAGTTGTGTAACAGTACAGAATAAAATCGAAGCGTTGAAATCAGTTAGAAATTGCTTGATTTTTTGGATTGGCATAAAGCTAAAAAAATAAAACATACAGACAAACAATCAAAATTACAAACCTGATAATACAATCAGTTACTGAAACCTTGTTTAAAGCTAATAAAAACTCAAACATTAAAAATAAGTCATGTATTCCCATCTTAATTATAAATATAAAATTGCTCAGGGGCCAGCCTTGATACCAATTTTTTTCCCAAAGGGTCCAGTAGAAATATTAAAGGCCCTACCATGGATATTTTTTTACTACAGGTACATACCTATTTATAGTCTTGAATTTTCTTATTATGGGCCGGCACGAAGCCGGTCCATTATATGATATGGGTTTGAGATTGTTACTGTTTCTGCGGGTCTACAATTATATTTTCTGCGGTTTATGAAAATTAAGGTAATTAAAAAAACCAAACATTTTTATATTAATTTCAATGTAAGAAGGAGATGCCAAATATTTATAACAATAAATGTTCATATGTTTTATTATGCACATAATGCGTGACCCGTATTTGAGAATTTCAAAAAAGCAGGTTATTTTTATAAATGTATACAAGGTATCCATGGTATCATGTTCTGACAAAAACTCATCATCGGAACATGAGAAATGATTTATAGTTTGAGTTATTTTCTCATTATATATATATATATATTTAGCTAATCACTTGTCGTCCGTCGTCCGTCGTCGATAACTTTTACAAAAATCTTCTCCTCTGAAACTACTGGGCCAAATTTAACCAAACTTGGCCACAATCATCATTGAGGTATCTAGTTTAAAAATGTGTCCGGTGACCAAGCCAACCAACCAAGATGGCCGCCATGGCTAACAATAGAACATAGGGGTAAAATGTAGACTATGGCTTAATTATAACTCTGAAACCAAAGCATTGAGAGAAAATCTGATTGGAGTGAAATTGTTTGTCGAGTCAATATCCATCTGCAATGAAATTTTCAGATGAATTGGACAATTTGGCGTTGGGTTGCTGCCCCTCATTTGTAATTTGTAAAGACATTTTTATTATCTTGAATACTATTATAGATAGAGATAAACTGTAAACAGCAATAATGTTCAGCAAAATAAGATCTAATCAGTTGACCTCTTAAGAAGTTGTTGCCATTTATAGTCAATTTTTAACAATTTTCATTAATTTAATTGGTAATTGTTTTCCACTATCTGAAAGGGCCAAGTCTATATAGATAGAGAAAATTGTAAGTAGCAAGAATTTCAGTAAAGTAAGATCTACAAACACATCACCAATACCAAAACACAATTTTGTCATGAATCCATCTGTGTCCTTTGTTTAATATGCACATAGACACAGGCTTTTTAGTTTCTAGATTTATTATATATACAGTTTTCCTCATTTAGAAAAATAATAATAATAAAGATCAATTTACTTTTAACGTAAACGATCTCGGGAGTTTATAGATAACATGTTTCAGTAACTGAAAGTGATTTTCAAACCTCCCAAATATCTACTTTGCTAGTGTTTATTTATACTTTGCAATTTTACTGCAACCAGACAGATTGAAATGAATTTGTTTTTAGTTACCCTGGTACAGGTCTTATGGATGATTTGGAATAATATCTGTAAATTTATTATACGCTATTTGTTAAACAGATGTTTGTCGCATAATTTTTAAACGCATTTTATACGCATGTTACCACAAACATATTTTTTTTAAACTGCGTTTAAACGCATTAGTAACGCATGTTTAAAATCTGCGTTTTACGTGCGGCGTAAGAAATAGGCATTTTATATGCGTTTCCTAGCGCATGTTTTACGTACGTAAAATTTATGTTGAACATGCGTGGCATTATTTCCTGTGTATTATGAATTTTTGTGTTTATGTCTTTCATTTCTGCATGTGTGCTTTTTCCTATATGGCTTTTTGTGATTCTTTGTTACATATGGGGTTGCCTTTATAGTGATTAAGATTGTAACACAATGTTGACTGCTTTACATCTAATGTGACATTTTTACCTACAATGTCTGTTTGTTTTCTTCACACATCATTGTCATTATAGTGGGATTTTATTCAACTGTCATACTAGTGAGAGGTTTATATTGCTATTAACCCTTAACTACAATTTTCTCCTTAAGAAAATGTCTGTACCAAGTCTTGAATATGACAGTTGTTATCTATTTATGTGATGTAAAATTGAGAATGGAAATGGGAAATGTGTCAAAGAGACAACAACCCGACCATAGAATGAACTAGAGAATTTCTCGGCTCGGACACACACTCCATAATCTAGTATATGTAAAAAAGAAGATGTGGTATGATTGCCAATGAGACAACTATCCACAAAAGACCAAAATGACACAAACATTAACAACTATAGGTCACCGAACGGTCTTCAACAATGAGCAAAGCCCATACCGCATAGTCAGCTATTAAAGGCCCCGATAAGACAATGGAAAACAATTCAAACGAGAAAACTAACGGCCTTATTTATGTAAAAAAAATGAACGAAAAACAAATATGTAACACATAAACAAACGACAACCACTGAATTACAGGCTCCTGACTTGGGACAGGCACATACATAAATAATGTGGCGGGGTTAAATGTGTTTGCTATTTGCTAAATGACTTTCTTTTGTTTATTTTCCTCGTAGTTCTGTGGTATTAGGATTTTACTATTTTAAAAATATTGTAGAATTTAAAAAAAGACATGATTTCAAGTAATATCCTGTTGGTAATAACAACTGATTCCCTGGTGTTAGGATATTCTAGTGGTGATATGAAGTGAAACCCTAGAGGTGATACATATTGATACCCATGAGGGTACATAAAGGGATTTACCTGAGGTGATATAAGTGAAACCATGGAATGACAACAGATTCCCTGACGATAATATAAAGTTGAACCCTTTCTGGTTATATAAAATATTACACGTTGGGGAGTATAGAGGGATTTCTTGATAGGGATATATAATGAAACCCTTGCTGGGAATACAAAGTGATATCCTAGTGATGATATGAAGTGACACATTGGTTGTAATATAACGTGATACCCTGGTGGTGATAATTTTATTGTGAAAATAAAGGTCACACTTAATTTAATACAAAGTGATACTAT